>NC_089796.1:55000-277500 GCF_040412425.1 Macrobrachium rosenbergii | reverse complement strand
TTTTTTATAGCTTTGTAAGTGAAAAAAAAAAAAAAGCTAATTATCTATAATCTGCAGAAGAATAAAAAATATATATTTTTGACATTCCAAGGTCGGATTTTTATAGCTCTATACGTTAAAAGTTAAAAAAAAAGTTGCTAATCATCTATATACAGTCTCTACCACTTGACGGAGCCTCCACCAATTAAACCAGTTCAAAGCTACAAGACACAACTGTGTAACTAATTTTAAGCTCACGCATTCGTCTGCCATAACAAACTAGTAAAACATGCACTTCGGCGCAATCGAGTTTTCTGTACAGCCGCTACAGCGTATAATCAAGGCCACCGGAAACAGATCTAGCTTTCGGTGTAATGCTGTATAAGCCGCGGCCCATGAAACTTTAACCACGGCCCGGTAGTGACCTGTCTTATATCGTTGCCAAAAGCACGACCATGGCTAACTTTAATATTAAATAAAATAAAAATTACCGAGGTTAGAGGGCTGCAATTTGGTATGTTTGTTGATCGGAGGGTGGATGATCAACATACCAATTTGCAGCCGTCTAGCCTCAGTAGTTTTTAAGATCTGAGGGCGGACAGAAAAAGTGTGGACAGTATAAAGTGTGGACAGTATAAAGTGCGGACAGAAAAGTCCGCATAGAAAAAGTGTGCACAGAAAAATGTACGGACGGACAGACAAAGCCGGCACAATAATTTTCTTTTACAGAAAACTAAAAATTGTCCAAATGCAATGTGACAGATTCCCCATACAAACACGAGGAACTAAGACACAATAAAACCCATAACAGATCTCAGTAGTTGTAGAAGTAAAAGTGGTAGTAATAGTATTTGTGGTGGGTACTCGAGCGTGGAATCCGCTGATTTCATTCAAGATTTTGATAGTCAGCCGTTTTCATTCATAATTCGAAAATGTTTGGCTACAAGTCCTCGTTGTGGTGAGATGATTGTCAGACGTTTTTCAAACATGGTGTAATATTAATTATTTGTTTTTTGTAAGTCTTAAAGTCTAAATAACTGTGGTTCATTGTATAATACTTTGTAAAAAGCTTTGTTTATATATATTTATGGTTATGTAAAAACTTTATATATATATATATATATATATACAATATATATATATATATATATATATATATATATATATATATATATATATATATATATATATATATATATATATATATATATATATATATATATATATATATATATATATATATATATATCACACATAGATAATTAAGAAGCTACAAATATCTAATATCCAATTCACACAAATATCTAATATCCCCGAAGGGGAATTTTTAAGCGATAAACGGCTCGGCACCGAAGTTTTTCGATCACTCGACGCAGTGCCTTCCAGCGACTCCAGTCGACAGTCAAACCACTGATTTATCACTGAAAAATTCCGAAAAATTCCCCTTCGGGAATATTCCCGATATTCCCGAAGTTGCGCGAATTGGATATTAAGCGCTTGTAGCTTCATGACTGTATATAAATCACGGTGTGATAAAAATTCCATATATATAATATATATATTATATATGCATATAAATTTCTGACTCACGTCAGGATCGAACCCGGGTCTTTCAATTGAAAGACAACCCAGTCGGAAGATCCTGGGTTCGATCCTGATGCGAGTCAGAAATTTATTTCTGTTCCACACGTGGTTGTGTGTTGATTATTATTATTATTATTATTATTATTATTATTATTATTTATTTTGGCTACAATGCAACCTATTCAGTTCCCTAATCTTCCTTTTGATATAATAATAATAATAATAATAATAATAATAATAATAATAATAATAATAATAAAAATAACTCTGGCCTTTCCAATCAAAAGGGTTTAATTTTTCGCTATTTAATCTCAGTACTAAATAAATAATTCACTTTCCTAATTCACGTTTATGAAAATATAAAAAAATAAAAAATTCTTTTCTTTATAAACTACAGAAAGAATCATGAAATCTCTACGGTGTTCCGTGATTCCCGAATAATGAAACCAATTCTTTTACAAAAATACCCCACTCCAGTTCGCGCGCGAAAGGAAGTGACGTCACGGCTGACGGAAGTTTGTATCCGCATATAAAAAGCGGCTGGGTACCAGTTCAAGGTTATTGGGTAATAGTGGGTTGGTCGCTCCACACACCTCTTCGACGCTCGCTGTCACTTATGTCGAAAGCGTTTCTTTACCCCGCCAAAGTCTTCTTAAGTCTTTCCCATCAAAGTCTTTAACTATTTCCCATCAAAGTCTTTGTCTTCCCTATCAAAATCTTTAACTATTTCCCATCAAAGTTTTTTAAGTCTTCCCCATCAGAGTCTTAGTAAGCCTTTCCCATCATAATCTTTATTGTCTTTCCCATCAAAGTCTTTTTAAGTCTTCCCCATCAGTCTTAGTAAGCCTTTCCCATCATAATCTTTATTAAGTCTTTCCCATCAAAGTCTTTTTAAGTCTTTCCCTTCAAAGTCTTTAGCTATTTCCCATCAAAGTCTTACTAAGTCTTTCCCATCAAAGTCTTTCACTATTTCCCATCAAAGTCTTTGTTAAGTCTTTCCCATCATGATCTTTGTTAGGTCTTTCCCATCAAAGTCTTTGTTAAGTCTTTCCCATTATAATCTTTATTAAGCCTTTCCCATCAAAGTCTTTAGTTATTTCCCATCAAAGTCTTAGTAACTCTTTCCCTTCTACATTTTTGTTAAGCCTTTCCCATCAGTCTTTGTAAGTTTCCCAACAGTCTTTTTAGGTCTTTCCCATCAAAGTCTTTGTTAACTCTTTCCCATCAGTCTTTTTAGGTCTTCTCCATCAAATTCCTTGTACATCTTTCCCATCAAAGTCTTTGTTTTAAGCCTTTCCCATCAAAGTTTTTGTAGGTCTTCCCCATCAAAGTCTTTGTAAGTTTTCCCTTTCAAGTCTTTGTTAGGCCTTTCCCATTAGTCTTTGTTAAGCCTTTCCCATCAAAGTCTTTGTTAAGCCTTTCCCATCAAAGTCTTTGTGAAGCCTTTGCCATCAAAGTCTTTGTTAAGCCTTTGCCATCAAAGTCTTTGTTAAGCCTTTGCCATCAAAGTCTTTGTTAAGCCTTTGCCATCAAAGTCTTTGTTAAGCCTTTCCCATCAAAGTCTTTGTTAAGCCTTTCCCATCAAATCTTTGTTAAGCCTTTCCCATCAGTCTTTGTTAAGCCTTTCCCATCAAAGTCTTTGTTAAGCCTTTCCCATCAGTCTTTGTTAAGCCTTTCCCATCAAGTCTTGTAACTCTTTCACTTCCTTGTAACCATTACTTAAGGTCGTTTGCGGCGTCCCTTCGGCCCGGAGCTGCACCCACTCATTTTTTATATGCCTTTAAACTTTGCGTCCATTCCCAATTCTTCCTTCCTTGGAATTGGAACTAGAATATGAACTTCTGGAATATAAACTTTTGTCCAAAGGCCAAGTGCTGTGACTTAAGAGGCCATTCTAAGCTGAATGGGAAACTGAGAGTAAATTGTGAGTAAAGAGGCCTCAAAGATTTATCAGGAGAAAAACCTTGCAGTTGCACTATGGGACAACTGTCAGGAGAGGACTGAGGATAGTAAGATGGGAGAAAGATAATATGAACAGAGGTACAGTAAAAGGAATGAAAGGGGTCGCAGCTAGGGGTCGAAGGGACTCTGCAAAGAACCTTAGGTAATGCCTACAGTGCACTGTGCGAGGTTCACTGATGCCACTAACCTCCTACAGGGAAATACAACTGTGGGGTTTTCTCCAAGTTCTACCTTTAGATCGTGCTACTTCATCTTGTTTTTTTTTTATTATTTCGTACTTCTTTATCTAGCTGTCCACCCACTCTAACTCCCTCTTTCCACTATTTTAAGCGCTGAATGTCCAAGACTGCCCCAGTGCTTGCTTGACAGTTTAAATTTCTTTAAATCAATCAGTCAATCTGAGGTGCACTGTAAGCATTACTTTTGCAGCATCCCTTCGGCCCCTAGTTGCAACCCTTCATTTGTTTTACTGTACCGCCGTTCATATTCTCTTTCTTCCATTCTTACTTTTCACCTTCTAATAATTGTTTCAGAGCGCTACTGCAAGGTTTTCCTCCTGTTACACCTTTCAAACCTCTTTTACTCTCAATTTCCCTTTCAGCACTGAATGACCTCATAGGTCTAATCTTTTTACCACTTCTAAATGCATTTCTTATGTTTTCTCTTCTTGTGCATGTTATACACATTCAAGTCACCTCAAAAGCTTCACCAGTCTTTTGCAAACACCCTACTGCCTTTCTTGATTACCCTGTGACTTGACCTCTTCTCTAATCCGTATCACTATTCACTGCTCAGTCATCTTGGTATGGCGTCAATAACCTAGATATTGTGATGCCAATTTTATTAACCATACATCAATCAATCATCTTGATTTCCATTTACCATCATAACCTTACTTTTGTTCACATGGCTGTCAACTTTCTCTTGAATAACTTGTACACAATGTCTTCCATCGAACAAATGCATCTCAAGTGTAATCAACAAGCAATCATGTGTGGAACAGAAATAAATTTCCGGCTCACATTAGGATCAAACCCAGGTCTTTCTATTGAAAGGCAAGGGCACTAACAGCTAACCCACACAGTCATAAAAGAAGTTGGATCCAAAGTACCACTGTACCTAAGGCTTTTACCTGCTTACTGCCTAGCATACCAGTGAGTTTTGCACAATTGTTGGGTCGGAAAGTTGGGTAAAACTCAGCGGTATGCGAAGCAGTAAGCCTGCCCAGGTAAAAGCCTTGAGCACAGTGGTCCTTAGGTTCCAACTTCTTTTATGGCCTGAGTGGCTCAGTTGCTAGCACCCTTTCCTTTCAATTGAAAGACCTGGGTTCTATCCTGATGTGAGTCATAGATTTATCTACACCTCAAATGTCTTTTTTACTTAAATCTCTCATTTTCTGCACCCAAACTACTCTGACTGCTTGCATTCCCTCTTCCTAACCTCCTATACGCACAAACACCACCTCAAATTTTACACACTCCTCATATACTGCATTTCTTAAACCCTACACCATTTTTCATACTTTTCCACCTTGCAATATCTTCTAAATCTTTTTTTCATCAATTTCTACTTTAATTACCTTCTAACTTGAATATCTGAGTAACTTGTGTTAACTGTAGTTAGTCACATTTTCCAACTCGAAATAGTACTAAGGTTTGCATCATATAACATCAGAATTGCTTAAAAGTACTGCAGAAACTTGTGTTAATTATAGTAGCAGCCATACTTTCACTACTTCTTCTCTCTTCAACTTGAATTATAAAGGTGTGCTTCATACAACATCACAACTACATAAAATTGTGACTATCTTTTCTACAATGGAAATCTGAAGTACAAGCAGTACACGTACTTATAAAATTACAATGCTTCGATTTGTGACATTTACATCCACAAGAGCTCCAGAACATAACCTCTACAAATATTTGGTTCAGCGACCAGAAGTAAATATGGACTGAATCAATAAAGTGTAATAAAAAGAAGGCACTCTTTGTAATATGTTCCTAATTACTGTCCACTTTTAAAATGCAAGACCCAAGAATTATAAGTAAAACACTATCATCCAAATATAAAAACTTATTACAGGAATAGGAAGCATCATCAGTTGCTATGCTCTAAATGTCTACTACTAACATTAGCAAATACACAGTTTTCAACATTTTGCACATTCTATACATTAATTCTCAACACTGCTCATCCTTTCTCATCCATAAAAGGTTTAAAAGCAGTTTTGATATTTATCTTATAAATGAAATAAGTTAAGTCTGCAATGTGAGTACATCTTCCCTTGACAGGACCTATGAGGTCATTTGGCAATGAAAGGAAAACTGAGAGTATATAAGGGTATTAAAGTTATTACAGGAGGAAAACCTCACAGTTGCACTATGAAACAATTGTTATGAGAGGGTGGAAAGTAAGGTGGAGCCCAGAGAATATGAACAGAGGTACAGTTACAAGAATGAAAGGGGTGTCTCCCCTATTGGAAACTCCTGAAGTAAAACCATTAATGATCAATGGAAAGCCCAGTCCTCTTCAGCACTGGAACCTTGAGGGTAGTTGGTTCAATTTTAAGTCCAGTTCAGCCATCAGGCTTAGAAGTTGATAGATCCCATTTCTAAGACTTTTGAGGTCTCCTGCAACTCATGACACTTCTCTCAGGCTCATAATAATACAGTCCCCATATTACTTTGCAACAATCAAGAAACCTCTGCAACTGATGTCATATTCCTAGTTGACATGTTTCTAACAGCTTAATGCCTAGATCCTGTTCAAGAATGTCTTCCTTGTCCTGATGACCCTCTGCATCAACAATCAAAATATCAATCTTCGCAAAAGCACTGCATCTGAGGTGTGGGCTGAGAAAAGGGTGTTCCAAGTTTTCCTGAAATCTCTTCAACTTAATAAGAGTCGCAAGGACAAGATAACCGTAGCATATGCTAACAGCCGAAACATACAGACAATTTACTTTGGTGCAAATCTATGCACGATGGTCTACCTTTGTGCCAAGTTTAACTAAAACCCCTCTGGCAGTGTAGGAGGATGGTTGCAATGACATGGTCAAGTGTGACACACAAACAGTGGAAAAACACTACTGTATACAGCAAACACTCAACTAATTAGACTTCTCTGCTTATCAGCTACAATATTATTGTGGTTCTGTGCTATGCTACCCTTTATATACAATGCATTTTGTGGATAAATTTCTTGCTGAATAAGTGCAGATATAGCTTAGCTTAGACAAGAAATTAAGTACAGTATAATGGGTTCAAGAACAATGTTCACTGACAAGAGAAATTGGAAGGATTCCACCTCACAACAAAGGTCTCTCTGCATCAGTAACGTCAGTCTGCTTCTTCTAATTAGTGCCCTGGCCTTTGCCTTTCCAGCCATTAGCTAGGACATAAGTAAAATAAAGAATTGTATGGACACAGTATCTTTCAAATTACAATAACTGTACTCTAAAAGACAGTGACCAAATACCAGACATAAATAAAGTATAAATATTCAACCACTTACCTTAACTTTAAAGGTTCCAGGCTCATCTACAGACACCAAAATGGCGAGCGACTTCTCCGCACTGTACTCCTGTAGACGACCCAGCACCTTGACTTTAACGTTACTCCATCTCTCCATGGACTTCACCACAGAAATCTCAGACACTAAGTACGCGACATAGGGAGATGACAACGTAGGAACAGGCATCCTTACGCATTCAGTTTCTCCCGTTTTCTCTATAGCATAAGTCTGCACCCTGAGATTCCAGAGTTGAGCCTCTACGTCGTAAAAAATTATTGCTCGATACACCACCACATGGAATTGAAGTTCAGGAATACCTGCACAGCTTCTCACAGGATTAATTACAAAACACAAACTCACGCAATCTCTTTTCACACAGCTGTTTTCCAGAGAACTTTCAAAAGCACTTTCAAGATATATAAGCACCACATCCACCACTTGAGGTTTATGAAATAAAAGTCAACTGAAAATTCCGAATAAGTTTCTGTATTTACATAATGCAGTAAAAGTACATCAGTCCTTTGTGTTTACATTTCCCTAAAGTTTTCACTGCCAGGAAAAGCTCAACCGCTCCGTAACCACTCATTGGCCTGCAAGAACTCGCAGGAAAAACCACACTTCTCAAGCTTTTCAAGTTTACTGAGCGTTTTCCTTTAAGGTCTTCCCACGTTCTACAGCTTCTAAATACAGCTGGTTGCTTTCTTCCCAGGGGCGAGGGCCTCTTTTGTTTTCCCAGTTTGTGGTGTCGATCTAATGGGAAAACAATTGCATTAATGAAGAGGTGACAGAATACAACCCTATCACGTATTAAAATCAAGAGAATATTATTCATAACATTCTCTTGATTTTAATATGTGATAGGAATAAAATCAAGAGAATATTATTCATAATATTCTCTTGATTTTAATACATGATAGGAATAAAATCAAGAGAATATTATTCACAATATTCTCTCGATTTCAATACGTGACAGGAATTGTATTAAAATCAAGAGAACATTATTCATAATTTGTATAGTGTATTTATACAAATTATGAATAATATTCTCTTGATTTTAATACAATTCCTATCACGTATTAAAATCAAGAGAATATCATGAATAACATTCTCTTGATTTCAATACGTGATAGGAACTGTGAATATTATTCATAATTTGTACAGTGTATTTATACATAACTAAACTTATAAGAATGTTTGGTTCGCATTTCAAATACTATCATAAAACCACATCACTATATAAGAAGCAAGAGAATATTATTCGTAATCCCTAAATTAATATACTGTACAACTGAACTTACATGTATGTTACTACATATTTCAAATACTATCACAAAATAAGTACTGTAAATGTAATGAATTTAATAAGATACTATTGACAGAATATACAGTCTAACAAACAGTATCGCACGAGGTGACAACAGATCAGTACCAGACTTTGAAACTTAAGCCACAAATTGGAGGACAAATATTTAAGAAATCCACACACAGTTTCGGAGCATTGTGTTCCCTCTTGGGTCAGTGTCTCCACACTGAATCAGATACATGATGCTCTGAACTGTAGATGGATTTCCTAAATATATTTTTTATCCAATTTGTGGTTTTCCAAACCACACGAGATGGGCAGGATCACAATACGCTGTTGGAGTTGGGGATTTTTAATGAGATGTAAAATTAGAGCGTACTTGTGGAAGGGGACAAATTTGCCTGCAAAGCCAGTCTTGAGAAAACATCATGAAAACAAACAGTGACAGCTTGGATGCAAGATATAAAACGTTAGACACCTGGTGAATAAAAGTACTGTATCCCATAAACAAACAAGAGCAAATATTTTTATGTTGTTATTTTCATTATTATTCAGATGATGAACCCTATTCACCTGGAACAAGCCCACTGGGGCCACTGACTTGGAATTCAAGCTTCCAAAGAACATGGCGTTCACTAGAAAGAAGTAACAGAAGGTAATGGGAAACAGAGAAAGAAGAGATCAAATTAATAAATAGAAAAAATGTAAGTAAATTATTAAAATACTACGAGAATCGTATTAGGGTAGTAACGCATTACATCTTTCCTTGAACTTCTGAACTGAAGCCTAACAACAACATACTTAGATCTGCATCTGGAGTATTTGGGACAAATACAAATGAAGTTTCCGAAAGATACAGCATCCGGATGCTGGAGAACAAACAGGTCTCATGGAATAAATGACAAATGAGAGGATACAGACCTTGGCAGAAGTAGATGAGACATGAGAGGCAAGGGAGAAATAATTTCACGTACAACCCTATATAAAGATCTCATCTAATGTGAAATCACTGATGAAGATGATGACTGTTCTCATATATTGCAGTGAAGAAACTTTGCTATTTTGTGTCCAACAGTTTGATATGATTATTTATGGTATGAACAGTACATATGAATTTGATATTCATGGTATGAACAGTACATATGAATTTGGTATTTATGGTATGAACAGTACACATGAATTTGATATTTATGGTATGAACAGTACATATGAATTTGAAGTTTAGAACAGTCCATATGCTGGAACCAACATTCATTCAGCACCCGAATTACAATCTTTAAAAATTCCCAAGTGTCATATACTATCTAATTATTATTATTATTATTATTATTATTATTATTCAGAAGATGAACCCTATTCATATAGAACAAGCCAAAAGGGCCCACTCACTTGGAATTCAAGCTTCCAAAGAATATAGTGTTCATTTGAAAGAAGAGATCAGTTATTAAAAAAGAAAAAATAACCTAACAAAACAATCACAAAAGACACATACAAAAATACGGTTAAAATTACAAGGTGGGACAAAGGCAACGGTATAATTACTTCAAAACACACACTAAACCATACTCAAGTCTCCACCCAACTGCATTTCATCAAGCAAAGGGGGCAAATAATGTTTCCTGCTTACTGTACCTCACTAATATCACTATATATTGCTTCTAAGGTGAGGCTGGTTGCTTCTTTCATTTCAACCCCAAGCTTCTCCGCCTCCTCTTTGGTAATGTTTCTGGTGTTACGAAAATCGTACCTGAAAAAGACGGGTGGAAATTACAATCCATAACTCAAAAGTTTTGCAAACATACCATGTGGAGAGTTGTAAAAACAATAATACTAGACACATAACTGTTTCTAAGTTAACTGTTTCTCCGTTACTATGATTTAATGAAAACGGCAAAAGTGAGGGCACAGTGGACTGACAGATTGATTTATAGGTTTTAGGAATACATGCCAAGCACTGGGGCAACTAGGGCCATTCAGCGCTGAAACGGAAATTGACAGCGGATGTTTGAAAGGTGTAACAGGAGGAAAACCTCGCAGTTGCACTATGAATCAATTGTTGGGAGGGGGTGGACAGTAAGAAGGAAGAAAGGGGATATGAACGGAGGTACAGTAAAAGGAATGAAAGCAGTTACAGCTATGGGCCGAAAGGACGCTGCAAAGACCCTAAGTAATGCCTACATTGCACCGCATGAGGTACACCGACGGCACTAACCCCCTAGGGGGAGGGCACAGTGGACGAGTGGTCAATTATGGACACAAGCAGTGTCACAAAGGCAGTTGAGACATCAGGTAAAACTTTGGGCAAAAGAACGACACTAAAGAACAGGTGCTGCTTGGTATCAACTCCCACCATAAAACTAACAAGAAGTTGGACATGGAAACAAAACTTCCAAAACAGAGCCAAAACAGAGAAGGTTGAAGCTATGGCAACAGAACTCCTATCTCAGAATGTTTGTATGTCCTACTAGTGTGTAGCAAGGCATACCAGCCCTGGGAAACATCAAACCTGTGACTGGGGTTATAGCACTGACCTCGGACATGTAACCAACAGCAGGTCGTGGTCAAGAATAGAATAGAATAGAGAATTTAGGCCAAAGGCCAAGCATTGGGACCTATGAGGTCATTCATCGCTGAAAGGGAAATTGACGGTAAGAAGGTCTGAAAGGTGTAACAGGAGGTGGACTTTGCAGTTGCACTATGAAACAACTGTTAGAGAGGGTGGACAGTCAGATGGAAGAGAGAGAACATGAACGGAGGTACAACAAAAGGAATGAAAGAGGTTGCTGCAAAGGCCCATAAGTAATGCCTACAGTGCACCACATGAGGTGCACCAATGGCACTATGGGAAGATTCTGCCATGGGAATCCTGTACACTATATTCACTTCAGCATACTAAAATAAATGAAAAATTCACTTAAGCAATTAAGATAAGTGAAAAATTCACTTAGGTTTGGTAAGATAGGTGAAAAATTCACTTAAGCATACTAAGATAAGTGAAAAATTTACTTAAGCATACTACTCTAAGTGAAAAATTCACTTAGACATAATAAGATAAGTGAAAAATTCACTTAGGCACACTAAAATAGGTGATAAATTTACTTAGGCATACAAAGATAATTGAAAAATTTACTTAATCATACCAAGAATGAAAAATTTACTTAATCATACCAAGAAAAGTGAAAAATTCACATAGGCATAGTAAGATAACCGAAAAATTCACTTAGGAATACTAAGATAAGTGGAAAATTCACTGATGCATACACATAGTTGAAAAAAAAAAAACAGTAATTCCACATACCAGATACATATCTAATAAAACCCCTACCATCACTGCACCACTCAGGCAGTACTTAAAAATTAAAAGCAATAAAAAATGGAAAAATTTTCAAGTAATTTGTATTTTTTCCTACGATGCAAACCTACGTTTTCACTAACAATCGCACAGACCAGGGCAAAATTAATGTCTTACTATACTCTGCCCTAAAAAGAGTAAGAAAAGAGTTAGTTTCAATAACTGAGCAGAAAATAAGCTGAAACATTAAAGACAACGGCCATTAAGTAAAAACTCACTACAGTATAAAGAAGAGAGAGAATGATAAACAAGTTTGCGCAAAGGTAAGGTTCTCACCAACCTAGCGGTCTGAAAACTCGAGCTAGTACAAAAATGGGTACCAGCTCTCGGGCTGGGGGGTAAAACAATGGGCCTATTGACACACTGGCCACGTGTCTTAGGCGAGGGACTTCTCCCCCACTGGCTGTCGGCCTAAGAAACCGGAGTTCAGCGCTGGCCCTACGAGCCTTGCGAGGCCTAGGAGGACTTTAACCTCTTAAACTAAACAAGGCTGCAGATGATGGTCAACTGTTGAATGTCACACAATATATTCTACTTCTTTCATATTAAACACTTCAGATTTTGTGGGTCTGCTGATATCACGACCACATTTTGGGATAAATATGGCAAATTGGTTCATTATTATTATCATTATATTATTATTGCTATTATTACTATTCAGAAGATGAAACCCACCCATATGGAACAAGGCCATCACAGGGGCTGCTGACTTGAAATTCAAGCTTCCAAAGAATATAGTGTTCATTAGGAAATAAGAAGAAGTAAAGGAAAATACAGAAAGAAGGGATCTAACTTGTTAAAAAGACAAAATATTAATAAATTACTAAATACATAAAAATGTATTAAAAACCGTAAGCAGTAAAACTAGCGACTCTTGTTTAAAAGAAAACTACGAGCAAGTGATTAAGGAGCATCGATTACTGCACTGCAACATACTATAAAAATCAGGACATTTTTATGGTAATGTTGCAGTAAATTCTGGAATACACAATTTAGGCCAAAGGCCATGCACTGGGACCTATGAGGTCATTCAGTGCTGGAAAGGAAATTGATAGTAAGAAGGTTTGAAAGGTGTAACAAGAGGAAAACCTCACAGTTGCACTATGAAACAGCTGTCAGAGAGGGTGGAAAGTCAGACGGAAGAAAGAGAATATGAACGGAGGTACAGTTACAAGAATGAAAGAGGTTGCAGCTGGGGGCCAAAGGGACGCCGCAAAGTCCCTTAAGTAATGCCTACAGTGCACCACATGAGGGGCACTGATGGGACATATATGCATTCCTGTAACTCACTTCCATACCTCAACTGAGCGAATTCCTTAAGGCCAAATGATCCGCCAACAATCAGCATGATAAACGGGATCCCAACCCTCACTGATCGCCTCTGCAGAAACCCTCCAGCCATAGCCAAGCGGCTGCCTGCAGATAGCCGTACCTGTAAAGTAAAACACATGAGATATATTGATGTGGGTGCACTCTCTTTGTCACAACTAAGAGTTATGATAGAATACTGTACAGTAAACCCCCTCGTATTTGCAAATATTTAAAACCCCTCTAAAAACACTTAGAACTGCCTATTCTGATGGTTTAAACACAAAAAAAAACCCTCTGACAATGCTTATACCTGAGTATTTTAATAGTTTTATCACAAAAAGTGCATTTACTCATGAAAATATGAAAATATAATTAGTAATATTTCTCAGTGAAAAATACCGCGAACAGGAAAATTTCCCTCGAATAATGGGTATATACATTCCACAGAGAAATTCGCAAATAGGCGAGTCCGCAAATAGTGAGACCATGAATACGGGGTGTTTGCTGTACACTCAAAATAGGATGTGGACAAGGAACAGCAAATCAAGTCTGGTACAGGACAGCACGGTATTATGGCAATTAGCCCTCTGGCCTGGGAAAGTGAAAGCCAGGTAGTTGCATATCCTGACCTCATTTTAACACTAAAACCTTGACCACATGACAGTGGGAATGGAATGGAATAAATTTACGCAAAAGGCCAAGTACTGGGACTTATGAGATCATTCATCTCTGAAAAGGAAATTGACAGTAAAAAGGTTTTAAAGGGGTAACAGGAGGAAAACCTTCCAGTTGCACTATGAAACAATTGTTAGGAGAGGGTGCAAAGTACGAGGGAAGAGAGAAAATATGAATGGAGTCACATGCACATTAAAAGGGATTAAGGGGGATGCAGCTAGGGGCCAGAGAGATGCTGCAAAGAACCTTGTGTAAATCCTACAGTGCACTGCATGAGGTGCACTGACAGCACTACTTCCCCAACATATCACTGGGGGCTTCTTAACAGTTAACTTCACTGTGGGAAGGTTAGTAAACAGAAAACTAGCCATTCTATGATTAGGTTACTGGTCTAAGTTACTGTATGCATAAACTAGTTTTGTTTTCATGTAAAATTACCTTGATCTGCTTCAAAAGCTACCTTTGGTATGTGCTACATGTACGCAAGTCTAAAGGACTGAAAGTGGCTCTTAAATCTAACAATTTCTTTTATTACTGCCTCTTCTCATTTACTGCTATTTCCTTTCTCTCTCCTTTCTCTACCTGTTCATGTTCATTTTAGTACTCAAAATGGTGACCTGAAATACAATTATCTTACTTAATTTTTTGACCTCTTCTTATCTCTCTTCATCTTGTTTTTCATTAATTTATCTTTATATAAAATATTGCTTTGCCTAGCTTCAATAACCATTATGCCCACAGCTGAAAAGACCTGAAAAAAAAGCTCTTCTGCATTAAGGTTAACAAAAAGTGTGAAAAAAGTGTAAACAGAAAGTGTTAGAGAAACCATACACAGAATTCTAAACTTCCCGGGATGCCAAAACCACCCAAGCACATCTTATCATATTAGACTTCACAAAAGTTAGGCTAAGTAAGGTAGGCTGATCATAGCATTCTATGGTTTACCAATCATACTAAATCTTCATACTTTTTGCATGAATTTTGGGTACAAAATCACTAAAACCTGCCTTGGTTGGACTAGCATACTGTCATGGAATAGAATGGGATATAAAATTTAAGTTCAAGGCCATGTGCTGGGACCTATGAAATCACTCAGCGCTGAAGAGTCCTCAAGGTTTGAAAGGTGTATCAGGAGGAAAATCTCACAGATGCACTATGAAACAATTAGGAGAGGGTGGAAAGTTAGATGCAAGATAGATAATACGAAGGCATACAGTAAAAGGAATCAAAGGGGTTCCAGCTTGTGGCCGAAGGGACGCTGCAAAGAACCTGAAGTAATGCCTACAGTGCACTGCATGAGGTACACTGACGGCACTAACCCTCTGCGGGATAGCCATACCAATAGGATCAGGTCACACATAGGATGCTGTGAGGCACGTCAAACAAAGGGAACCACCCTAGTAAATCTGAATACTACGGCAAATGTAAAGATGGTCGCATGAAGAAAATATTTATTAATATAATTTTTTGACCAAAGAATACTGAAATGTTTGTATATACAGTGGACCCTCGCCTATTCGTAGTTCCAGATTCACGGCTTCAACTATTCGCGGATTTCTCTGTGGAACATATATGCACATTATCCGTGGAAATTTCACCTATCGCAGTATTTTCCATAGAGAAATATTCACAAATTACTGCATTTTCATACCATTTTCGTGACTAAATGCACCTTTTGCGATAAAACTATTAAAATACTGTATTCAAGTATAAGAATTTTTAGAGGGTTTTTTGGTGCTTTGAGCTATCAAAATAGGTAGTTATAAGCATTTTTAGGGGGGGTGTCAGTATTCGCAGATTTTAGCTATTCACAGAGGTAGTGGTACTCATCCCCCATGAATACTGGGGTCGACTGTAATGCAGTAGAGGTGGGTTAATTTGGGAAATGTACCGAGCTAATGAGGAATTTGCCATCCTTTGTTTATTTTTTACTTTCATCATCAAAGGGTTGGTATTAGACATGGAGAGAGCTCTGCAAGACACCATGGTTAGTACCAGACCCTCGGGGGTAAAAATAAAAACAAAAAAACCGCAAATTTCTCATTGTCTCGGTGCATTTCTCAAATTATCTCGCCTCTACTGCATTAGCCTATATACTACTGTACACCCATTTCTATATTCTTTAGTCAAAAAATTATATTAATAAATGTTATCTTCATGCAGCCATCTCCTATACCAGTCGCAAGGGGATGTGTAAAATATAATCAAAAGACAGTAAATATCGTAAATATAAATACTGTAGCAGTAAATATCTTAGTAGGGGACTGGTGGGAATCTGGCCATGGTAGTAATGTGCAATACTACCCAAACCCTTTCACGGTCTGGCTAGGGCTGTACATCCTATATTAGGGTAAGGTGTTGCGACTGTCCTTCAATATTTCCCTTCACCTAACCCAAATAATACCCAGTTTCACACTATGGTCACCTTGGCTTTGCCATCACCAGTAGGTATACATTAGTCAATGGCAAGGTCATCAAAATTAAAATCATTTAAAAAAAAATCAGGCTACTGTATGTTATATTTACTATATTTATTTACAGTACACAGTCTAGATTAGGCCCATGGTGCCGCTAACTAAACCTTTGGAGCTGAATACGGAGCGAGGGGTCAGGACTATTCTAGGCCTAGGAAGCATTTCTGTAATAGGCATTTCAGAGTGCATATTCCCTCCGAAATGCTTGCGACAGAAATGCCTACTAGGCCTACAGTAGCCCTACTTTAGGAAATATAGGGTGAGCCTGAGATAATGAAGAGTAAAAAAAAAAAAAGAAGGAAATAACAAGACTACGAAAAAGATAAAAATTCAGTAGGCCTAATTGTAAGCTGGACTATACAATTATTATAAATCTAGACTTACATGCCATAGGCCTAAAGGCAAATTAAATTTGGGAGCCTACTAACCTTGCCTATTCTCCAAAGTAAGTTATATCAAAATGGATTAGGCTAGTTTAAATTGGCAAAAATGACTATGTTAGGCCTAAGCTACTTCATCAAATCTAAGGTGAGCTTACGACAATGAAGCGTAAAACCAATTGAAGGGCAGAACTAGGCCTATGACGATGATTTCGAAAAAATTATGGACCTAATCGAAGGTTAACTATGCAATTATTCTAAGAATAGACTAAAATAAGTCTACAGGTATAACTGCTGTGAATTCAGGAGGCCTACGGGTCCCGACCTGGATCCGCACCTGAAAACAAAACTGTCAAAGATTAAACAAGTCAGTAGGCCTAATCTAAACGTCAAATACATAATGATTCCACACCTATAAGCTAATAACATAGGCCTAAAGGTAAAATTGCTGTGCATTCGGGAATCGTACCGGTCCCGATCCGGACCGGCACCTGAAAGCAAAACTGTCAAAAGGTTGAACAAATCAATAGGCCTACTCTAAACGCATAATACATAATGACCCCACATCTATAAGCTAATAACATAAGCCTCCAGGTGAAATAAATTCGGGCAGGCCCTACCGGCCCCGATCCGGATCCGCACCTGAAAAAAAACGTCAAAATCCAATGGCGAATTTCTCACTTACGAAAGACCAAAGTCGCCTCCATATACAGCGACATTCGTCGCGAATTAACGACTTACCGAATTCGAATGTCGTGGTTTAGCGACAACTGCGTCCCAGCGGCGAAAAGACGTCGGTAATTAGGCCTACTCCTGGTCAATTTCGGGGGTGTTTTGGCCCGGGGGGCGCACGACTTTAAGGGGCATTCTACAGTCGCCTCCTTAACCGTGTTTACATTCCACCACTTGGTAGTGTTTGTTATGATTATTTAACTCGTATAGAATTTTATATCAATATTCTGAGATATTTAATAGAAATTTGTCGTTTAGATTATTAATTTTAATTATCAAATATATATTTTTAATAAAAAATTTCGGTAAAATAGATTTTAAAACGAAATAACTAGGTTTAAAAAATTTTGCATGAAAGAAAACAGCTCCATTTGGTATGTTTCATTTATATAAGCATTTTAAGCTATTTTAATACTTTTAATTAAATTAAATACTTTATATCATTTGTAGTACGTATTAGAACTCATAAATATCATTTTATAGCTCAAATATTTAAAAAAATAGAAAAAATGTTCAAAATCTTTACGTATGAAAAAGAACAGCTCCATTTGGCCTGTTTAACTTCCATAAGATTTTTAGGTTAATGTTTTAATGCATTTCATTGAATTACACATACTTCATATTATTAGAATTACTTACTATAAGATATGTATATCTATTTTATAACTCAAATCATTTAAAAATTCGAATGAATTAGGTTTAAGAAGTTTACGTATGAAAGAAAAAAGATCAATTTGAACTGTAAGCGGACTCCGTTGGAACTCGTTTCTTGAATTGAGAACCCAAGCGAAGTTTAATTACAATTAAACTTCTTTCTTACGCACAATTAAACTTAGTTTCGAGTTGATAAGACTATTTAGTGCACTAATAATCGCAGTAATTCACTATAGTATTATTTTTCGTCAAAAACTGCAAAACGAAACCATTAAACGAAAAGATACAATATAATGCCAACTTGCAAGAAATTAAACTCATTTCTTACTCATTATTAGACTAAGCATTGAGCTAATAAGACTATTTAACAAACTAATTATTACAATAGACTACTGTAGCATTATATTTCGTTAAGAACTGCATCTGTCCGACGAGGACATAACGTAAAAATTAGTTGTATCAATTGGAGGAAGTAAAAAAGAAATATTACAAAAGAGTTTCTGAAAGACTTTTCCTCCCCTTACGTAGGCTCAGTCAGACGTCAGTGAGGAGCAGACCTCCTTAAAAAATATAAATTAATTATTTACCCATTTAGCCGTTAATATAAGCAGAATACATTACGACATGATGGAGTATGTTGTATAATGTGATTACACTTGGATTTTTACCTACGTCAACATAAACAACATGAAAATGTTTCTGGAGTTAGCCATTGTTTTGGCACACACGTCAACATGGACTCAGGCGTTCATTCACCGAATCAACGCGGAGATTAGAGACACGCCTGCTTTGCCTGTTCCTTCGCTCAGGTGGGGATAAAATGTTTTAATAAATTGTCATATTTATGCCAGGTTGCCTGAGTGCTTGCAAGTGTAAAAACTTCATTGTGTACAATAGCTTTCATACACAAACATTCACACTTTTGTCATCACACGAAGAGAAGTTTAAAGTACAAAAACCTCATGAATTATTATTAGAATAAATTCTCACATTACGCCCTGTCATATTGCTTGAGTGCTTGCATACCTAAATATTAGAATATGCACTATAGCTTTCATATCCAAAACATCCACATACTTGCCATCACAATGAGAGAAATTAAAGTTTAAAAACCTCATGAATTATTAGAATGAATCGTCATGTTGCTTGAATGCCAGCATATGTAAACGTTGCAATACGTACAATTGCTTTCTTATACGAATATACATATTTCTCAGGACGTGGAGGAAAGTTTAAAATATAGTAAAACACGCACAGGCTCTTTCATGAAAATAAGCATTTGCTCACAAAGATAGCCGTAAGATTAGTTGATGAATATTGAACACAAACATACACAATACACCCACTCATACAGAAAGCACGGAAAAGTATTGCAACACAGTACACAAACATATTATGTCTCTTTTCTTCTTCTTATTTAATTTATAGGATTTTATCTCTATTTAAAATAAGAACGAAAAGTCTACGCAATCCTATAATAGACTAAAGACAACGAACCATTCTTTAAACTAGGCCTATGCATTCTTTTCTAATTAATTCAAGTGAAAATTTGGGTTAAACATTTAGCTTAAAATCAGCATCTGCATCATGTTTACATCGTCATTTGAATACTTATTGAATTAATGTTTTATTTCGCTAATTATTTCGTCCTCCTGCAAAATCTTTCTAATGTATTCCCCCACGAAAAATAATGGGATCCGATGAGCTGGTGTCGTCTGGTGCAAATCCCATTCTCTTCAATTTGAAATGAGTTGTAATTGCGTATGACTATTATATTATAAAGAATATTTCATTCGTTTGTTATTGTATCTTAATCGTTTGTCTTCTCGCGGATTCAGTCACGGAAAGAACTAAAAATGGTGGAAGATGGAAGATCGAAGAGAAGATTTAGGTAGGACTAAAGACAGACTCTTAACAGGCCTAGAAAATTCGAATGATTGTTATAATCAGCAAAATACCACGAGATTTACAAAGCTTTCTTGATAGAATATTACATAGAGAAAGGAATAAAGAGGTGGAAGCTTTAAAATGTTAAGCAGCAACATCTGATAAAATTGCAGACTGCTATATCTTGCTTCTCTAATTTATTAACTACCAATTTACGTGTAAAATGGGCGCCGTGTTTAGTACCAACCCCTTGGCGATGAACGTAAAGATAAACAAAAGACGGTAAATATCGTAAGCATAAACAAAATATATAAAAATTAACAAAAACATAAAGAAAATGCGGTAAATATTCTGACTGGCGACTGTTGGGAACCAGGCCGAGGTTGTAGGCTAAAGTTTTATCCAATATTCTTGAACTGAAGTTCACTAAAATAAAGGAAATCAAAAAGATTTAAATTGTATAACGAAAGTAAGATCAGATACGTCTATTAGTCTAGTAAGATCTTTATTGTTCTACGGACATGAGTCAATGTATAACAATGAATTATATCTAGAAGATTATGTCGATTTTAGAATAAAGCTTTACGAAGAATAGGCCTATTTGGAGTCAGATGGCTGGATTGAGTTAGAAATGAAGCCATAAGGGAAATCATGGAAGTTCCGTATATAAATGATCTAATGGTGAATGAAAGGTAAGATATAAATGTCTTAGACATGTCCTTCGCACTACCCTTGGGAAGAACATTACGTGAATAGTGTCAGCTGGGCTCTTGTGGGCACCAGAGGGTTTTGAAGACTTAGACCTAGGCCTAAGCCTACTTGGGCAAAACCTATGAGACCGGAAGCTGGAGATATATTTATACTTATCTGTTTATTTATTTATTTTATTTATTCATTTATCTATTTCAGATCACAGTTACGAAGGGCAGCAACGCCTCCCAAAGGCCATATTTTCCTAGCGACGGAGACTGAGCTCTGTCCGAACTCTTTAGCGAACATCAATCCGAAGTTTGAGGAAAACGGTAAGTTTCTTTTTATATCCTCTCTCTCTCTCTCTCTCTCTCTCTCTCTCTCTCTCTCTCTCTCTCTCTCTCTCGTACTATAGGACTAACGTCTATGCGGTAAATCTTTTTCACAGCAAGATTTTTAAAATGGACAATTAAGCTTAACAGTAGAAGCCCGGATATATTCTTTAAAAGACGATAGATAGATAGATAGATAGATAGATAGATAGATAGATAGATAGATAGATCTCGTATATGTCGGCTGATTTGTCACCCACTGCGCAGCTTATGATAAAAAAATTAGACTTCCACAAGGAAAAGTTTTTGTAACGGTTCTGTATTTTCAAAATCATTCTTTGAATAGTGACAGTTAATTTAAAATATGTATAATTATCATTAATATCATCGTTTATTTATTATTACTAACATCAAAATATTGATATAAATCGCAAGCAATAACCACAGAATAAGTCTAAGCCTAACGTGCTCTGAAGCTCAACAACATCAATAACTTGGACTGCAAATTCATATTTCATGAACTTTAATTTATTTATTAATTACTTCGTCCCTCCATTACAGAATTGAACAAGACCGTAAAGGGCATTTTCAACGGTCCCCCTCCAGAGGACACCATATCCATCATCACCGTCGTGGGGCGAATTGTCGCCAATGCTTTCGTTCAAGGAGTGCCGGTAAGTAAAAGCCTAGACCTATATACGTCAGATATGAATTCATTTCTTCTTCTTCTTCTTCTTCTTCTTCTTCTTCTTCTTCTTCTTCTTCTTCTTCTTCTTCTTCTTCTTCTTTTATACCATGTTCCCCTTTATAAAAATCTAGTATTCCACGTGTCTTTATTTTAAATTTAAAGGTTTCTTTCTATCATTTTCAATGTTGAAGATGGTTCTTGGTTCATAAAGGCTCGCTCCAAACGCTGTTTTGGAGAGCACTATAGGCCTATTGTTCGTGTTATGTGCAGAGATATTTAACTTTAAACAGTTTTACTATTTAGCCTTTCTCGTTTGCATTGTTAATCCTCGAACATTTTACCCTTTTCTGAAGTAAATGCTTAAAATAATTCTGTGTAAGTGTACACTTTAATGTTGCACTTTTTCGTTAGCATTTATAGTAATCACTTCCTGTTTTAGCCACCCAAAGGTTATGGTGATGTTACCAAGCTTATATTTACAGAATATTAACATAGACCTATACTTCTTCTTCTTCTTCTTCTTCTTCTTCTTCTTCTTCTTCTTCTTCTTCTTCTTCTTCTTCTTCTTCTTCTTCTTCACCCAGTTCTCCTTTATAAGTCTCTCTTTTAGTATTCCATTGTTTGTTTAAATTTCGAAGTTCTTTTCTATTATTTATAAGTAAAAGAGAAAGCAATCAGAAAAATAAGTGAATAATGAAGTATACGTCAAAGTCTAAGCCACTTTTACCTGTCGATAAGCTAAGTCTAATGTTGCTTACTAAGTCTAATGTCGCTAGGCTAAGTCTAATGTCACTTGACTAATTGTAAGTCTAATGTCACTAGGCTAAGTCTTATGTTGCCAGACCAAGTCTACCTCTAATGTCACTAGGGTAAGTCTAAAGTCACAAGGATAAGTCTAACGTCCCTAGACCAAGTGTAGCTCTAATGTCACTAGGATAAGTCTAACGTCGCTAGCTAAGTCTAAAGTCTAAAATGTCTCCCAAACAGCTGCCCTTGAGCAACGGGGACATCAAACAGGCAGCCATAGGCGTGATATCGGCCGTGGTGGTCCACCAGTCCTCAGGTCGAATCCTGCGCCATTACAGACACCCTTGCTACAGTCCTTCCAGACTCCTCAGGGCTTTTATCCAGTCCTTGCAACCCGGGAGGATCCTGCTCGTCGCCGGCCAGGTAGGCCTATGTGTCATTTGAAAGGTGTGGTTTCTTTGAGTTTTTTATTTTTTGTATTTTTTGAGTTTGTTTTCCAAATCTATGCCTGAAATTCTATCTATTCAATGATAAAAATGTGGTAAACTGACTTTTTTTAATTGGTCAAAACCTCAAAAATTACCCGAACATGAAGCCTCTTCTAAGTTGCAAGTGCAGAAAAGGTGTTTTACAAGCACTTGCAACTTAAAAAAATACTCACATACTTGTTTCCCCAAAGTTAAATTACCATATTAAGTTAAAGTTTAGCATGTAATATCTCTGTTCATTTTCTTGAACTTGACAAAACAGCTGCAAATTCAGAGTCTGGAACCATTTATAAATTCTCTAATTCCCTTTTGGAACCACTTATTAAAACTCTAATTCCAACTTGAAACTACTTATAAATACTTAAATTTCCACTTACAAACCAAAAACAGCCTCACTACCTCGACGAGGACCTCGAAAATCCGCTATATTTTTAGGAGCTACCTCTTTATAAAATTCCAACAGAGAGGTATGGCGTCTAATTCCCAGGAACCACTTATAAGACTGCAGCCTCATTCCACTTATTAATACTCTAATTCTCACTTGCAAACCAAAACAGGCTCGTTACCTCGACGAGGACCTCGAAAATCTGCAAGGAGGTAGGCAGACAGAGAGACAAAAGGAAACTTGGAAATTCATATAAAGACTCGATTCCCACTTGGAACAACTTGTTAAGACCCTAATTCCCACTTGGAATCACTTATCAATACTCTAATTCCCATTTACAAACCGAAACAGGCTCGCTACCTCGATGAGGACCTCAAAAATCTGTTATACTTCTAGACCTACCTCTTGTATAAAATGTAGTGTCTGGAAACACTTATAAATACTCTAATTCCCATTTGAAACCGCCTACTAACACTTAAATTCCCACTTGGAATCACTTATTAACCCTCTAATTCCCACTTACAAACCGAAACAGGCTCGCTACCTCGACGAGGACCTCAAAAAGTACTTGACTGACCTTGGGGTCGACATACCTGAGCCAGGCTTCCAGCCAAGAGAGGTGGAACGCAGTAGACCGCCCGTCATGATGATCACGTGGGTTGGGACGGTGGGCGGAAGAACCCTCGGTTCCACCAGCCGAATTATGGAACCGGAAGCGAAGCAAGGGCTCTTCCAGGAGTTCTACATTCCCAAAAGTCAGGGTAGGCCTAAGTAATTCGTCGTGGAACTTGAGAACTTTAAAGTATTTCAAGTGAGTTAGGTTTCGATCTGAAGGCTGGCGCCATTACGTTGGAAGAATTTGTGGACATTGTTTTTTAGTATATTTGGGACGAAATTGACACGAAAATTGGTTAACACGAACGTTAAATTAACACGAAATTATCATAGATTAAGCTGTGTTAATGATTATACCGAATAACACGTTTTAAGGAAAGAATTTAACTTTATTTTAACTTTATTGACTATCGTTTTTCGCCTGAAGACAGGCGCCATTAAGCTAAAAGGATTTGAGGAAATTGTTTTCCAGTATCTTTCAGACTAAAATGAACACGATTGCTCATTGAAACACAATCTTAAATTAACGCGAAATTAACGTAAATTAACCTGTGTTAATGATTGTAACGTATAACACGTTTAAAAGGGAAGAATTTAACATAATTAACTGTCATTTTTAACTTAAAGACCGGCCCCATTAGGCTACAAGAATCTGAGGAAATTTTTTTCCAGTATATTTGAGACTAATTTAACACGATAGCTCATTAACATGAATGTTAAATTAACGCGAAATTAACGTGTATTAACCTTTGTTAATAGTTTTACCGTATAACACGTTTAAAAGAGAAGGATTCAACACAACTGACTGTCATCTTTAACTCAAAGACTGGCGACATTAAGATGGAAGAAATTTTTGAAAATTTTTAATTTTCAGGCTAAATTTAACACGAAAGCTGATTAACACAGATGTTAAATAGTGTTAATAGTTAAACCGTTTAACATAATCTAAAGAAAGAATTCATTTTTCATTTATGAAAGAGAGAGAGAGAGAGAGAGAGAGAGAGAGAGAGTTTCATCATGTGTTAATTTGGTTCCTTCCAGATGGTAACTGGTGTGGAACCAACGGCCTGGCGGTTCCGCGCTGGTCCGCGAGGAGTGAATGGAACGCCAGGGTGGAACTTTGTCGGAAATACGACGGATATGGTGGTTTCTGCTCCTGTCCTCCTGTTCCGCCGGAACCTGTAGTAAGTTGGTAGGCCTAAGAACCCGTCAAAAGTTGGTAGACCTATGCACCCGTCGTAAGTTCCTTATGAATGAATCGAACATCCATGCATATGGTAGGCCTAGGCACAAGTTCTTTATGAATGAATGGCGTACCAGTACGTAGGGTAGGCCTATGCACTTGTCGTAAGTTCATCGTGAATGAAAGAATTGAGGTTCAGTGCATATCATAGGCCTAAGGCCTCTAGAGGCCATGAGAAACTGAAATGATTATATGAAATTCTAAATGTAAAAATACCATTACCTTTTAACAAAAACCTGATCATTAATTCTCTCTCTCTCTCTCTCTCTCTCTCTCTCTCTCTCTCTCTCTCTCTCTCTCTCTCTCTCTCTCTCTCTCTACACACAGCCAAGAATCAACAGGAGAATTCCTCTAGCATCTGAAGCTCTCGTGGTGGTGATGGCCAGTAGGCCTACTGCTCTGCACAGGTAAGATTCTCTTTATCTGTCTTTTATATTTTGAATATCATAGGATCCATTTTGGCTTAAGATTTGTAAGAAAAGCTCCAGTTTTAAAAATCTTAATGAATCCTCAAGATTCAAAGTATATTTCAATTTATCTTGAATTTTTAGGCCTATCACTAAAAATGCTTTGGGAGATTCTTATAAACACTCGTGATTTGATTTATAATTCTTTTTCTCAGGTAAGTTTATCAGATTTTTTTTTCCAAGAATTATCTAAAAATATAATTCTTTTCTAAAATATACCTAATTTTTTAGGCCTCCCAAGAATTATCTAAATTTATTTATTTACTTTAATGTTTTAGGCCTATTCCCAAGAATTATCTAATAAATAATTCTTTTTCTTAGGCGCATTTATCTCAAATTTTTTTTAGGCCTATTGCCAAGAATGATCTGATATATATATATCTTAATATTTTAGGCCTTCTAATTTCTCTTAGGTTCATTTATTTCAATATTTTAGGCCTAGTCCCAAGAATGATCTAAATATATAATTCTTTTTCTTAGACTCATTTATCTTAATATTTTAGGCCTATCACCAGAATGATCTAATACATAATTCTTCTTCTTGGCCAAATTTATCCGAATTTTCTGAAGCCTATCACTAAGAATGCTCCAGAAGATGTATTGATTAATGTATGCAAACAAAAAATAAAATTCAAAATAATGCTTTATTAAAGGTTGTTGGTGAGCTTGGCAGAAGCCGGCACAAACATGAGTAACATCTTGGTGTTCACCAACGAGGTCTCCGAGCTGGAGCTAGGCCTGGTGAGTGGCTTGTTATGACCAGATGTTGTTAATAATAATAATAATAATAATAATAATAATAATAATAATAATAATAATAATAATGTTATAAAAGAATAAATTAGAGAGGCTTAATATGGTTTGGTCGTGTGGAGAGAATGAGAGTGATGTAACTATGAAATGTCTCTGTAATGTTTCTTGAAATTATCTGTGTATATATTTCTGAACTGTTTATCAAAACTACTGTAATGTTTCTCAAAATTTCTCCATAATGTCTGAGATTGCTTCAGGAATGTTTCTCAGTGCTTTCCTGTAATGATTCTCAGTCTTTTTTGGTGAGGGTTTAAAAAAAACTCTTTTTTTAGTGATGCTTCTCAAAAATATCTAAGACTGTTTAGTAATGCTTCTAAAAGAATTTGAGTAATTTTTAGCAATTTTGCTAACAAAAATCCAAATCTTCTTCTACTGATGCTTCCCAGAAAAGCAGTTTGTTTCAATGACTCCTCTTAAGAAAACCAGCAAATCTCTTTTAGTGCTGCTTTTCAAAGAATCCAAGTCCTTTTTAGTAATTCTTCTTTTCCGTGATGTTCTTTTATTGATGCTTCTTTTAGTGATGCTTCTAAAAAAATCCAAGTCTTTTTAAGTAATACTTCTCAAGAAAATCCAAAAAGTCTCATTTAGTGTCGCTTCTCAAAATATCCCCAATCTCCTTCAGGTATGCCAGGCCCACGGCGTCTTCCACGAGTGGACTGGAAGGGCATCGGACTGCAACGCGCTCCACAGGGCACGCCTCTACGAGTCAGGCCTCAGGGCGGCCCACATCCTGCGCCCCGAGGCCCAGTTCTTCCTCGTCCTCGAAGACGACATGGAGGTGGAGCGCGATCTGTTCAGGTGAGGTTATGGCGGAAAGAACGCGCCATTTTTTTGTTAGGATTTTTTTAGTGGAAATTATTATTGTCGTTGTTATTTGTGGGTAAAATTGACATATGTATTGTATGTATATAATTATGTATATATATGTATTACTGAATCACGACAATATAGAACGCGATGAATATGTGAATATATATATATATATATATATATATATATATATATATTATATATATATATATACACTATATATATATATATGAATCACATTAACTTGAAATGCCCGTTTGGTGCTCTGAGAGACGTGTCCGCCCTTCATATGCGGTCACATCTTCCTTCATAACTTCCCATTAATTTTTCCTTCTTGGTATTATTATTTTTTTCTCTCTTTTTCCTTTTCCCTTCCTTCTAAGAACTCTGTTTGTCCTAGACCCCATGTCTTTTGTCTGCTCACCCCGTCATAATATTGAGTGTTTATTTATAGCTCGGATTCAGTGTGGGCAGGACGATAAAATTACGTAGTTTAAGGTTAGCGATTAAAACTCGCAAATACTCGCCGCATACAACTGTCAAAATACTTGTGTGAGGTCGGCCATCAACTATCGAAGTTGGTGATGCGTTGAACTATTAGCTAAGCAATTACCAATGCGAATATATATAGTCATTACTATATCACGTAAAGGGGATATCTAAAATTAAGTAACCATGTATTTTAATTCGTGAACAACAACCTTTCTTTTCATTTGTTTGCCACAGCCTCATATACCTGGTCTTATAATCCTAATTAATTCACATTGTTCGAGTCACTTTATAAAGTTATCAATGTGTAACCAAATCCAAAGTAATTACTCTTTTGCAAGTGTTGAATTTACCTTGTGTCCTGTTAAAGAAGTTTGTTCCAGTATGTTATTAAAAGTAATGTTGCAGTTTCATAAATCCTTAGAGTAAAGTTCATTGCAAGGCAGAATGTAGAGTAAAGTAAAGCATTTGCCGCTTATTCTTGTATATAGATGTTCACACCCGAAGGAAGGTGTATACATCATCTTGGGTGGGGAGCTATTATAATTAGCAAGAACTCGCTAGCAAATTGCTTCCCCGCCTTTTTTTCATTTACTGTCTGCCGATCGATATTTCACACGTCAGAATACAAGGGATTAAAATCGATTGTAGGCCACTCCTTTGAGTCGATAATTTCGCTCATATGAATTTGTTTTCTCTTCTTACGTTTTTCCTGCACTAATGAAGTCAGAATCATACAAAATCACCTTTAATTGTTGCTACTCTGTCTCACAGAGCATATTTCAAACTAAAACCACGGAAAACGTAAAATGGCGACCTGGCCAGGATCTCGTTTTGCAGTTGCAGTCTCTCTAGTGTTGCTTTTATTGCATTTGCAATCACAGATCAGCTATTAGCAAAGCTAAGCTGGTACAGACAATTACGAACCTTGTGTAAAACCAGCACACAGATCCAGAAAAATTCCACGTAATGTGTTACTCTTAGCAAAACCTTACAATGTGACCGTTCCCTAGAATCAGAAATAGGGATCATGTAATCACTGAGAGAAAAGAACCGCGTATTAGATTCTAATGCATGCCTTCAGGATAGGTGGTAGTTAGGAAATAAACTAGCTAACCATCCTCGTTTCCGAGGAATAAAAGGAAATTCCTCTGTGTTAAAAATCCTTGCCATATTCTTTGTTTCGAGATGGAATAGTGCAGAAATTCCTCTGTGATAAATTTTACTCAGATTTCGAATTACTTAACTGTTATTTAGAGGCGTAATAAAATTCCCACGTGACACGCATTTGAAGTCAGCTTGCATTGCTGAAATTCTCTGTGTGTAAAGAATCGAGTTAGGGTGTTAGGAAAGCGAAATTTAAACTCCGTTTATAGAAAATTACTAGGCCGTTGTATCGTTATCCTTTCAGACTCCACTGGAAATCGAATCCCAGACGGTCTATACATTACACGGTTTCATTCACCCAGAATCTAAAATACCTCCAAGTTGGCCAAATCCACTCCACCCCACCCCGCCCATGCCCGCGTGTAGCATTTTTTTTCCCATTCATTTCTCTTGGTTTCCCAGCAGTACTTTAAGCCTAAGGACGCACTGTACCTAAGTCCTATGACTCCTGCACCCACGTCAGGACGTGGCGCAGAATTCCTCCAAATTCCACAACCTAAGTCCCACGTGGACTCCTAAAATTCTACGTCAGACGTATGAGAATTTCTCCAATCTCCAGTCCTCAGAGACTTAAAATTCACGCCAGACGCGATGAGAATTTCCAAATCTGTCCTCAGAGACTCCTAAAATTCCCACGCCAGACGGGAGTGAGAATTCTCCAAATTCCAGTCCTTAGAGACTTAAAATTCTACGCCGCACGTGGCGAGAATTTTCCAAATTCCAGTCCTCAGAGACTTAAATTTACGCCGCACGTGGCGAGTAAATCTCCTCCAAACCCAGTCCTCAGAGACTCCTAAAAATTTACGTCATGACGCGCGCAGAATTCTCCAAATTCCAGTCCTCAGAGACCGCGCCAAAATTTACTGGTCAAGACGCGGCGAGAATTTCACCCTGCGGGAACCCAAAATCAAGTCCTTTGAGACATTACAGTGTAGTTCACACAATATCTAAGCCTTCATGGACTGATCAGTCTAGTTCGTTAGAACAACTCCTCAACTCACAATCCAACTACGCCTTCCCGAGACGATATTAGAATCTGCTCATTCAAGAACAACCACGCCTTCAAGACACATCCAATTTTAACACAAAAAGTCTTCTCAGACATATCATATATACCCATTATTTCAAGATGGCTAATACCAGCATTCCAACAAAACGAGGTGATTTCAATTCCTACATGTCCGCTGGAAGGACATGGGACTATCGGCAAGATCTGAGAGCATGGGTTCAAGAGCTAGGTGGACGATGCTGAAGGCGGAGAGAGCAAGAGAACGTGGAGGAGAGAGAGAGAACGTGAGAGAGAGAGAGAGAACGTAACCGCTCAAGAACAACGGAGGACAAAAACAGTGTGGGCAGAGAAGGAAAAAGAATGCAGAGGAGAGAGAATGAAGAAAGAGAGAGAACGCGCCCATGAGCTCCAGGTGCTAGAACGACAGCACGCCACTCCCCGCCCCTGTCAGCGGGATGAGGCCCTCAGCCAGCTCACTGTTCATGCCAAAATGGCTGAGTCCGAACCTGAAGTATGGCTTGAAAGTGTCGAACGAGTCCTGAGGCGCGATTCTCCCCAAGGAACCTCCCTTTGTTCTCACTAAATTCCTGGGCGGAAGGCCTCAAGGTCTACCACGCCTCTTCCGCAGACGAGATCGGGGAAATTGGGAAGCCAGACACCAAGCAGTTGATGAAGGCGCATGAGATTACTCCTGAGCGGTGGAGGAGACGTTGGAGAGAGCAGCCCAGAGAAGCAGGCCAGACTTGGTCCGATTGGGCGTACCATTCGGAGCGGGCGTTGACAAAATGGTTCATCCGGCGAGCACTAACAATCACAGGTACTTTAGCGTTTAAATTACATTTCCCGCGCTACGCCTCCTGCCCCCCACTCATATAGTGGAAAGCCCCAGCAACACTCACCAGTGCTGCCGAACAGCAGATATGTGGGAAACTCACCACCCTCAAGAAGGATCCATGGGGCGGAAAATAATCCCGCCCTCTCGAGGAACAAATTCCCTAAGGCTGGAACTCGTGCCTGACGTGCCACTATTGCAAAAGGACGGGCACTCCTCTCAACAGTGCCGGAACAAGAAACCGGCCTTCTCCTGAAACTGACCAATAACCCGCCTGCGCTCCACAGGGGCAGCGCGGAAGACTTTAGCCAGACCTTTTGCACGGGCAAGGCCCATGGCTGATTCCCGCATGCGGGCGAATGCCTACGCAATAATAAAGTAACATCTGCACCGGGTCGCCAACGGCAGATCCCACATCATTAGGCCTCCCGCCGAAGCGCCCATACGTCCCACGGTAGTTGGGCCCGCGCCGCCGAAGTCACTGCATTCAGACCGGCGCACAACTTCCCCATCCGGGCGACAGAGTTCCCTACGGAGCTATCGTCATAGACGAAAACCGTCACGATCGAGGAATAAATCAATTCGCGATGATACTCTACGGTCCAACGCTGAGAGTCTCACTGACCTCTACCAATCCAAAATGTGCAATCTTGTGAAAAGCCATCTCCCGAGGCTATGACGTCATCCTGGGACAGACTTCTGGTCCCCACCGAAATCACGACAATCTAGGGGTCCATTCCCGAATCATCTTCCGCGCGGTGTAATCCTCCCCCTTCGCTTTCTCAGCCAAGACTGGCGCCCTCGGGTACCAGAAGCACGAACCCTCACCATGCCACCTGAGCACGCATGCGCCAGTGGTCTCTCGATCGGTCTCCCGATCCACCAGTGCCCGGCCCTGCCTCGTGCCAGTGCCAGGGCTCTAATCAAATCCCCAGGAGCGCAAATTCTGCCGGTGCCACTTGCATGCCCCGAGCAGGCCAAGCTTTCGTCCGTCCTGGACCGACGAGCCCAAGAAACCTCTGATAGCCTGACTCTGCCCCAGCTGGCCAGCGCCAGAGCCGCCACGCCGATCCTCCATTCACGGGATCCAACTCAGACCCTCTCTTCCCCGCCTGGCACCTACCAGCGCCGGTCAGAGAGATGGTTCCTCCTGACTACCGCGGAAGCTCACCTGCAGGGGTGCACCGCAAACGCCCAGCTGGTCATCACTCGCGAGCCGCCTCACACGCCACCCCGACCGCCTCCTCTCTGCCTCTGGCCTCGGGCCGACGCAAATTGCAAGTCAGGATTCTGCCAGATCTCACTGGCCGATGAACCACAAGAGCCGCGACGATCATGGTAGAACCCGCGACGGAACACTCCCGGCGCCAGCTGTCGCATCAGCAGGCCCAGGTGGTACCTGCGTCGCCTCCGGTCGCGGCCCCGCTTCTCGGCCGAGACCACTGGGTCCCATTTAAGAAAGCACCAGGCGTAAATTACACTTGCATGGGACATTCCAGGACTTACAAAGAGCTCTAGGAGCTCCTATGGCACCTGTGCCACTATTTCATCTTTCGAAGGTCTTGGCACTCCCTAATCCAGAAGTGATGTCAGGCCTCTATCTTCCTCCGTTCCTCAGGAACCCATCTCTTATCACCTTTCTCTATTTAATCTTCCCTTAAATTATCCCCACAAGAGGCAATTAAATACGGGATACCATTCCCACACAATGTATAACCACAAGAAACAATAGAGGGAGTGGCACGCCCTTTGCGCCTTACTACCTTGGCACTGGCGTGTCAGCCTCCTGAAGGAGCCATACCTGGTGCACTCTTCTGCCCTGGGACTGAAGTGATAGTCCGCCGTACCCCAGGGGAAAGGACGATAAATTCGCCTAACACAATAAAACCTCACTCTTTTCCCTTAGCTCTTCTGCCAATATCATTTACTTTCTTTTATCATTTATTTATCTTTAATTTTAATGAATCGCGAGTCATAAACTTCTTGCCCTTGTGATTTAAATGCCCCTTTCAAGCTCTGAGGACGTCCCGCCATAGCGCGGCCGGTTTTCATTCGTAACGCCTGCTAATTTCCTTTTGTTATTATTATCCCTTTTCCCTTCCATTCCTTCCAAGATTGCTGTTTGTCATATCTCACATCTTTTGTCTGCTCGCCTGGTCATAACATTGAGTAGGCAGTGGACGCGCATAAAACATGAAGTTTAAGGTTAGCGAATTAAACTCGTGAATACTCTTTCGCCCGCATACAGCTAAGCCAAAATCCGTGTAAAGCCGCTGGGCGTAGCACGTTTTTAAACGAAGATAAATTATCAATGCGAATATGTATAGTCATTATGTTAGTATCGTAGCAAGATAGTTATTTATAAAAATAAACGCTGTTTTCTTTACACAGCCTCTTCAAGGCTGGGATTGTACTAACTGTGATGCATTTTATCTAAAAATTAAGTAAACTGTATTTTTACCCTGAACACAACCTTTCTTTTCATTTCCGCTGGCCATAGCCTCGCATATGTGTGGTCCATAATTCACTCATTCACAATTGTTCGAGTCACTTTATAAAGTTACCAGTGGGTAACCAAATCTAAAGTAATTATTCTTTGCAAGTGTTTAAATCACTTTGCGTTCTGTTAACGAAAATTGTCCAATGTGTTATTAGAAGCAACGTCACAGCCTATAAAACCCTTAGGAGAAAGTTCATTGCAAGGCAGAAATGAGTAACGGGAAGCATTTGTCAGCTTCATTCTGAATATCGAAGGTACATACACCAAGGAGGTGTATGCATATCATCTTGTATGGGGAGGTATTATGGATTAGCAAGAATTGCTAGCAAATTACCTCCCCTCCTTTGTTGTTGTTGGTTGTTCATTTACTGCTAGTCGTGTCGATCGATAGACCATCTGTCTATCGGACTTAAAAACAAGGGTTAAAAGATTAAAGGCGCTCCCATTTTATAAAGATCTTTCCTTCGAGGCAAAGTAATCTGGCTTGCAGCCCTACAGGCCAAAACCCTGCGTAAAGGCAGGTGCAATGAGTCAGCATCCGATGGACTTCCTGCCCCATAGGGAGGATAAAGGCAAAGCCCACGAGGTCACACAATACACGCTGGCTGGAAGATATGGAGTGAGCTTGTGAAGACGCCCCAACACTTGGCTCCCATCGGTGCCCGCATCCCAAATCCCACGTGGCCCTTTCAAAAGTATACTTCTCCCTCGTGTCCTTCGACCGTATTCCCGAGCCCACACGCCATTGCTTGGAAAGCTCGAGAGTCCCCCATCGCCTTGCCCCTTTACGGAAGTCTTGCATTCACCACGCGGAAGAAACTCGTCCCTCGGAAATCGCAAGTCATCCACGGACCGCCTTCTACACGCCCTCGGAAAATCTGTTAAGGTAAAGTGCCCTGGAAGAGCCCCATTTCAGTCACGCTTTTGTCTCCTAATATTTTCTTAAAGAGAAAGCCAGAAATCTCCCTTGTCTAATGTCCGTGCGCCTTTTGCATCGGCAGTATTAATTCTTTATTACTCCTTTGGCACCCTCAGTGCAGCTTCGAATTCATTATTCTTTTGTCTATTTTCATTACTGGCGTATAATGTGCATATCTCTCATTTCAGAGGGATCCCATCGTAAGCCGACTGTGTCTGAATTCCCCAGTTTCATTCAATCACTTGAGTTCCTCTTCCCGCATTTCAAGGTCACTTGTGTAAATACACTACTTTAAATGTGCCTACGTATTTTACGTAATATTTCCCCTGCAACCAGAGCCCTATGCTCATATGAAATTCTCTTGTTTTCTTCCTTTTTACGTTTTCCCGTACCCACGAAGTCAGAATCACAAGGCAAAATCACCTTAAATTGTTAAGTACTGTCTCAGAGCATATTTCAAACTAAACACGAACGTAAATATATATATATATATATATATATATATATGGTATATATATATATATATATATATATATATATATATATGCATATATTATTATATATATATATATACACTATATATATATGGAATCATATTAACTGAGAGTGTTTGATGTTGTGAACATCATTTGAAAACATTTAACCAACTGGGCTCATGATGTTTAACTGGTGGAAATATAAATATTACATTTATATATGGATCATAGGCCTATTGGTGTATATATATCAGTAATCATATCAAACTAATAACATGTTAAACATCAAACATCATAGATCCAATCAATCAGGTTATAGGCCTAATGTTCGACAACATTCCAAAACGTTCAATGTACTTTTCTCATGATGTTAAATTGGTGAAAATATGAAACAAGTTAAAAATGCGCCGATGTTTCTTCGGCACAATCTAGTTTTCTGTACAGCCGCTACAGCATATAATCAAGGCCACCGAAAATAGATCTATCTTTCATGATCTCGGTATAATGCTGTATGAGCCGTGGCCTATGAAACTTTCAGCCACGGCCCGGTGGTGGCATATCCTATATCGTTGCCATAAGCACGATTATGGCTAACTTTAACCATGAACAAAATAAAAACTACTGAGGCTAGATGGCTGCAATTTTGTATGTTTGATGATTAGAGGGTGGATGATCAACATACCAATTTGCAGCCCTCTAGCCTCAGTAGTTTTTAAGATCTGAGGGCGGACAGAAAAAGTGCGGACAGAATAAAGTGCGGACGGACAGACAAATCTGGCACAATAGTTTTATTTTACAGAAAACCAAAATATTAAATTTATCGATTACTCGGCTGCATATTCATAATTATATCAAGTTACAGAAAATGTTAAATGCTTTTAAATCCATTGAGTCATAGGCCTAGTGCTCGACGTGACGTCACTCCAGAAACCGCGTATATCAATTTCTCGTTTTGGCAAATAAAATGATCAACTCCGCACCATTTTCTACATTACTTTGAATGACAATTCTTCTCCGAACCAATAATATCTTTATTCCTTCTTCTTCTTCTTCTTCTTCTTCTTCTTCTTCTTCTTCTTCTTCTTCTTCTTCTTCTGGCCCGTGGGTCTTGCGCTACGAAGCGATCGTATGATATGAGACTAACGAAAAAATCCTTAAGAGTTGAATCGCTTATTTTATTTTTTATCTCTAGAAATGGCTACGCTATTTCTTTCATGTCCATTAAGAACTGGAATCGATCCTGAGAGATTTAAGAGTATCGGAGTCTAGTAATTATCTTTGTCATGTTAATGGAGCCTAATTAACGAGTCTAAATAAGGACTCCGTCTAGAGCGTAACAAAATGCCTTAAGAGTTGAATGGCTTATTTTTTTTTATCCCCACAATAGGCAACGCTCATTCTGTTATGTCTTCTAGGAAATAAAAACGATTCTGAGAGTATTTAAGAGTACTGGAGTCTAGTAATTATCTCTGCCATGATAACTGAGTCTATTAAGGAGTCTAAATGAGGATTCGGTCTAGAGATTAACGAGCGCGAGAGTTTAACTGCATTTTCTAATACCAAGAAATGGCTACGTTCACTCTTTCATGTCTATTATGAAATTAAAACAATTCAGAGAGTATTTAAGAGTATTGGAATGTAGTAATTATCTTTGTCATGATTATGGATCTTAATTAACGAGTCTAAATGAGGACTCGGTCTAGAGATTAACAAACGTAAGAGGTGAATGGCCATTTTTTTATCCCTAGAAATGGCTACGCTCACTATTTCTTGTCTATTAAGAGATTAAAACAGTTCAGAGAGCATTTAAGAGTACTGGAATCAAGTAATTATCTTGGTCATGTTAATTGAGCCTAATTAACGAGTCTAAATAAAGACTCGGTCTAAATTATGACAACTGACGGAGGGAGAGGTTTAAATGGCGTTGCCATTCGTAGGACGCCGACCTTTTCGCAACCGGATGACTCGGCGTCGCTGGAAAAAGGATTATAACCCTTTTTTGTGCGTGTGTGTTCCTTTCCCTCTCCCTCCCTCCCTGTCTCTCCATCATTCCCCCCCTCCCTCTCTCCCCCCTTCATTCTCCCTCACCAACATAGGAATCCCCTCCCCCCCCCACCATCCGAAAGGTGGTGGTGGGTCACAGCAATGAATGTTGTCCTGTCCAGCGATTGAAGAAAAAGATTAGTACCATGCTCGGAGAGGAAGTAAAAACTGTAAAATGTTGATACAGGAACGAAATGAAACAGCCATCACTGTTTTTTTTTATTTTTAATGAACGTTAATGTTAATAATGCTACTAATTCAATGATAATAACGATAATAATTATTAAATAAGGTTTTTTTCCCCTGTAAAAGATGGCTGACGAAAGCGCGCCAAATTCTCGACGTCGACGATCGGTTCATATGCATCAACACGATCTCCCTGAACGACGATACAGGGACCAATAATAGCAGTAACGGTAGCAGTAACAGCAACGACACCAGTAACAGCAAAGGGAACAGTAGCAGCAGCAGCAGTAGCCGCAGCAGTAGCAACGGCGTCGATAAAGGAGAGAAGTTCATGCCCGGTTGGGCCGCGTCTAGGAGAGTTCTGGAGGCCATGCTGCGCTTCTGGCCTTTGGCGGTAAGTGTTCAAAGTCTTCATTTTGGATCGATTTTTTATAGATTTTTAAATCAAATTCCACAGTTTCCGACTAATTACGGATCATGGATCATTTATTCATAATTCTACCATAAAATGATGGCCGTAAAATGCTTTATTACACTCTAAAATTAATTATCAGTATTTAAAAGATAGTAACACTAGGATCATTTGTCACCCTCACAAAATTGTTACCTAAATATATTCATATATTTCAAAATATTTTCCCATTAAATTCCACAATTTCGGACTAATTATGGATCCTGGATCATCCATAATTCTGCCATAAAATATATTATATATTAAATATATTATAAAATAAGTTCATATTTCACTATGATTTATTGAAAGAATAATGAAAAAATGAAAATAGATAATTTGCATAACTTTTTAGGTAAGTAATTACTTAAGAAGATTAAGAATAGCGATTATAAGTAAGAATATAATTATTATAGATTAATAATAGACAATAAATACCACTGCTACTATTACTGTTGTTTTTCTGCCAATAATAATAATAATAATAATAATAATAATAATAATAAATAATAATATATATATATATATATATATATATATATATATATATATATATATATATATATATATATATATATCTCCTATAGGAATTATACATTACAAATAAAACACCTCTCTCTCTCTCTATCTCTCTCTCTCTCTCTCTCTCTCTCTCTCTCTCTCTCTCTCTCTCCTTCGCCCCTTTTTTATAAAACGCACAAAATGGCAGAAGAAGAAGAAGAAGAAGACGAAGAAGAATACTATAAAAAAAATGCTATATTGGTCTAGGCAGGGAGTTGGGAGCGCAGTGACTCGGCACTTTCTGCCCGTAGCCGATTTTAACCGGAGAAATGAGTCTAGCAAATGATCGTATGTAACATCTGCCGAGAGAGAGAGAGAGAGAGAGGGGTGTTATGCTAAAGAATGAGTCTAGAAATGCGTAACATCTGCCTTAAAGAGAGAGAGAGAGAGAGAGGGTTATGCTAAAGAATGAGCCTAGAAATGCGTAACATCTGCCACAAAGAGAGAGAGAGAGAGAGAGAGAGAGAGAGAGAGAGAGAGAGAGAGAGAGAGAGAGAGAGAGAGAGAGAGATGCTAAGGAATGAGTCTAGAAAATGATCATGTGTAACATCTGCCGAGGGTCATGGACCGCTCGCCTTCACAGAGAGAGAGAGAGAGAGAGAGAGAGAGAGAGAGAGAGAGGGCGCCATTAAGGACATGCTACTTGTGAAAGAGACTTGCGGAAAGAGAGAGAGAGAGAGAGAGAGAGAGAGAGAAGGAATTGCATGAATGTACTGTTTATGCAATTGACTAGTTATAGATATTACTGGGAGGGAGAGAGAGAGAGACAGAATGGATTCAGAGAGAGAGAGAGAAAGAGAGAGAGAGAGAGAGAGAGAGAGAGAGAGAGAGAGAGAGAGGTAACCCCTTTTTTGCGAACTCCCCGAATAGATAAGAACTTGGGACCTAAACCCTGTCATTTAAGATGAAAGAAATTGAAGGATCCCTAGTACCCTTCCCTCCCCCCTCCCTCTCCCACTCCCACTCCCTCTCTCCCTTCCCCCGGTTCCTGAAATCTCTCCCTCCCCCTTCTCCCCTCTCCCCTCCCTTTCCAATCTCAGACATCCTTCATGAATCCTTAATATGCAAATTACATCTACTGCCCGCATGACGATATGGCCGCCATGACAGTCTACGTCGGTACTATAACCTCGATTCGGTTTGATATATAAAACGTATTTATGAATTTTATATACATGCGTGCGTATTTACATACTTATATGCGTATGTATGCATTTTCTTTCACAGTACTTTCGCTCCACTTTGTGTATGTGTTTATGTGTGAGTTTGTTTGTGAATGAGAGGGCGCCTGACATAGGCCTATAGCAACCTTTTCGCAAACATGAAAATTGCTGTAAATCGATAAGAAAAGATATTAAAGTATATTTTATATACTTATTAAGAATTATTCTTCTCATTTTTTACATTTCTACAATTTCACAATTAAATATAATTAAGATTCAAACCTCTTCATAAGCCGAAACCTTTCACCGACATAAGTAAAAAAATGCGCTAAAGTTTCTTCGGCGCAATCGAGTTTCGTGTACAGCCGCTACAGTGAATGATCGAGGCCACCGAAAATAGGCCTATCTTTCGTTGGTCTCGGTTTAATGCTATGAGTCGCGTCCCAAGAAACTTTAACCACGGCTCGGTGAAGGCCTATCCTATACCGTTGCCAGAAGCACGATTATGGCTAATTTTAACCTTAAATCAAATAAAAACTATTGAGGCTAGATGGCTGCAATTTGGTATGTTTGGTGATTGGAGGGTGGATGATCAACATACCAATTTGCAGCCCTCTAGCCTCAGTAGTTTTTAAGATCTGGGGAAGATGATAAAGTATATTTTATATATACTTACTAGCAATCACTAATCTCATTTTTTACAATTTTACAATTAAATATATTCAAGATTCCACAAGGCATTGGTGCATAGGCCTACTGTTTACTTGAGAAGCGGTGCAATCTTCACTCTCCCGTAGGTGCAACCCCTTTCGTTCCTTTTACTGTACCTCCTTTCATGTTCTCTTGTCATCTTGCTCTCCTCAACACTCTCCTAACAATTGATTCTTAGTGCAACTGCTTTGAGGTTTTCCTCCCGTTACACCTTTCAAACCTTTTTATCTCAGTTTCCGTTTCAGTGCTGAATGACCTCGTAGGTCCCATGCCTTTGGCCTAAATTCTAACTTCAGTTCTGTTCAGTTCAGTAAATAAAGATAATTGATTAATTGTCTTGATTTACTTGCTCAATGGTGGTAATTGTAAGGATTTTACAATTAAATATACATTCAATATTCCATGAGCGTTCGTGCATATAGGTCTACTGTTCACTTGAGAGGCAGCGCGGTTTCCACTCTTTCGGATGTCATTTTTGACAACATTTTTGATAAATTATCTTTTTTTACTTATCAAATGATCGCATTTTACTTGTTTTACTTAAATTACGTATTTTGCTTTTGCTGATCCAGGCACTGGGGCATAGGGGCATTCGGTGCCGCTTTGTCTGCTTGAATCCTACTATATAAAACTCATCGTGTTTCTATATATTTTCGTCTGGGTGTGACACATAGCTTTTGAGGGATGGCCGCCATGTTTGATTATTAATATATATAATAAACAAGACGGTGTAAAGCCATTTACGTACGTTATTTTGTTGGGGGGAGAATGAAGTTATTAGGCTTACTAGGCCTATGCCTTATATTCCTGACTTCTCTCTCTCCCTCTCTCTCTCTCTCTCTCTCTCTCTCTCTCTCTCTCTCACACACACATATATTTATATATTGTAGTTGGGGTGACATGGGGTGGTTGGCGAACTGGCGAACTCTCTCTCTCTCTCTCTCTCTCTCTCTCTCTCATTATATTTAAACAGTTGGGGTGACTGTGGGATGATTGGCGAACTCTCTCTCTCTCTCTCTCTCTCTCTCTCTCTCTCTCTCTCTCTCTCTCTCTCTCTCTCTTTCACACACACACACATTATATTTAAATAGTTGGGGTGACTGCGGGATGATTGGCGAACTCTCTCTCTCTCTCTCTCTCTCTCTCTCTCTCTCTCTCTCTCTCTCTCTCTCTCTCTCTCTCTCTCTCTCTTTCGTTTAGCTGCGAAAGATTTAAAATCTGCGTAGTTTGATCAATGCTGTATTGCAACAACTAAGCACGTATGAGCGTTAAACAATGGTAATAATAGCAGTTAATAGTAGGTTTAGGCATATAGCCTAAATGTGTTTGATCCTATATCCTGGATGTGTTTAGTCCCATATACTGAATGTGTTTAGTTCTAGATTCTGAATGTGTTTAGTCCCATATCCTAAATGTGTTTAGTCTTATATCCTGTGTTTAGTCCTATATCCTGACGGTGTTTAATCCTATATCCTAGATTTAGTCCTATAACCTGAATGTGTTTAGTCCTATACCCTGGATGTGTTTAGTCCTATATCCTACATTTAGACCCATATCCTAAATTTCTTAGTCCTATATCCCGTCTTGAGTCCTCCATCCTAAAAGTGTATATATAAGCCTATACACGCCATTGAAAGGATCGCCCCATGAAGCCCTTAGACTAATCTGCTCCCTCTCTCCCTCTCTCTCTCTCCCTCCTCCGAAGCTGCGAGACCTACAGTGGACTTCCCTCCTCGACTACTGGGCTGGGGACGCCCCTTGCATACCCCCTCCGAAGTCCTACATCAGACACGTTGCGGCGGGAATCCTGACCCTGGGGGCGGACCTCTCCCCGGCCTTCCCCGAGGAGGCCTCCTCGGTCGGAGCACATGCTCAGGCCCTTCGTCATGAGGCCTAGGCAGTAGCGAAGACGACGCCGACGAAGGAGGCGGCGGGGGGGATAGGAGAAGGGGCGGTGCCCCTGGGGTGCTGAGATCAGCTCGTACCAGGTTGTGAAGTGAAGATTTTATTGAAGAAGATAGATAGATTGGTAGACAGATTGGTGGATAAATACGTAGGATATTGGATAGATGGATGGATGGATAAATAAGTGGATAGATAGGTAAGTAGATAGTTAGACAGATGGATAACTAAGCAATAGATAGATAGATGGATGGATAGATAGATGGATGGATAACTAAGTAATAGATAGATAGATGGATGGATATATAGATGGATGGATAACTAAGTAATAGATAGATAGATGGATGGATGGATAGATAGATGGATGGATAGATCGATAGATGGGTAAATAAGAAATAGATAGATAGATGGATTTGATAGATAGATAGATGGGTGGATAGACCGATAGATAATTAAGTAGACAGATAGACAGGTAAATATGTAGCTAGATCGATAGGTAAATAGGTAAATAGACAGATGGATAGATCGACATATAGATAAATAAGTAGATAGATAGATAGATAGATGGATAAATAATTTGATAGATAGATAGATAAATAAATAAATTGATAGATAGATAAATAAATAAATTGACAGATAGATAGATAGATAGATAGATAGATAGATAGATAGATAGATAGATAGATAGATAGATAGATAGATAAATAAACTGATCGATAGACAAACAGATATACTGTATAGATATGTATATAGATAGATAAACAGACAGATGATAGATTGATAGATGGAAAAACAGATTGATAGATAGATTGACAAATAAGTAGATAGACAGACAGACAGATAGATAGATAGGTAGCAATAGAAGCAGCATGCTATATTTCGTGAAAGGGATACTCACTATTACACATAAAAGGCAAAAAAAAAAAAAAGATAAATAAAAAAAAAAGACAAATTCTACACTAAAACTCATTAATAAAAAGCACTCTAAAAATCACATGTAATTCAGTTAAAAACATTTAAATGAAATAGTTTTAAAGTTACGCTTCGCCGATAAAAATGAACCAATCAATAAATTGATAAAATAGAATAAAACTTTCAATCGCCTTATAATCAAAACTTCCTCTTTTATCTCTCTGGGCGAGATTCTCAGGAATAAGGAAAAATTAAAATGATTCAAGAGGAAGAAGAGAGAAATTATGATATAAATTGGAGGAGGAGGAAAGAGGAAGAAGAGAGAAATTATGATATAAATTGGAGGAGGAGGAAAGAGGAAGAAGAGAGATGCTATGATAGAAATTGGAGGAGGAGGAAAGAGGAAGAAGAGAGATGCTATGATAGAAATTGGAGGAGGAGGAAAGAGGAAGAAGAGAGATGCTATGATAGAAATTGGAGGAGGAGGAAAGAGGAAGAAGAGAGATGCTATGATAGAAATTGGAGGAGGAGGAAAGAGGAAGAAGAGAGATGCTATGATAGAAATTGGAGGAGGAGGAAAGAGGAAGAAGAGAGATGCTATGATAGAAATTGGAGGAGGAGGAAAGAGGAAGAAGAGAGAAATTACGATATAAATTGGAGGAGGAGGAAAGAGGAAGAAGAGAGATGCTATGATAGAAATTGGAGGAGGAGGAAAGAGGAAGAAGAGAGAAATTACGATATAAATTGGAGGAGGAGGAAAGAGGAAGAAGAGGATGCTATGATAGAAATTGGAGGAGGAGGAAAAGGAAGAAGAGAGATGCTATGATAGAAATTGGAGGAGGAGGAAAGAGGAAGAAGAGAGATGCTATGATAGAAATTGGAGGAGGAGGAAAGAGGAAGAAGAGAGATGCTATGATAGAAATTGGAGGAGGAGGAAACAGGAAGAAGAGAGATGCTATGATAGAAATTGGAGGAGGAAAGAGGAAGAAGAGAGATGCTATGATAGAAATTGGAGGAGGAGGAAAGAGGAAGAAGAGAGAAATTATGATATAAATTGGAGGAGGAGGAAAGAGGAAGAAGAGAGATGCTATGATAGAAATTGGAGGAGGAGGAAAGAGGAAGAAGAGAGAAATTATGATATAAATTAGAGGAGGAGGAAAGAGGAAGAAGAGAGAAATTACGATATAAATTGGAGGAGGAGGAAAGAGGAAGAAGAGAGATGCTATGATAGAAATTGGAGGAGGAGGAAAGAGGAAGAAGAGAGATGCTATGATATAAATGGGAGGAAGAGGAAAGAGGAAGAAGAGGGATGCTATGATATAAATGGAAGGAAGAGGAAAGAGGAATAAGAGAGAAATTATGATATAAATTGGAGGAGGAGGAAAGAGGAAGAAGAGAGAAACTACGATATAAATGGGAGGAAGAGGAAAGAGGAAGAAGAGAGAAACTACGATATAAATTGGAGAAGGAAAGAGGAAGAAGAGAGAAATTACGATATAAATTGGAGGAGGAGGAAAGAGGAATAAGAGAGAAATTACGATATAAATTGGAGGAGGAGGAAAGAGGAAGAAGAGAGAAATTATTATATAAATTTAAGGAGGAGGACAGAGGAAGACGAGAGAGCAACGATATAAATGGGAGGAAGAGGAAAGGGGAAGAAGAGAGATGCTATGGCATAAATTGGAGGGGGATGAAAGAGGAAAAAAAGAGATGCTATGATATAAATTGGTGGAGGAGAAGGAGGAGAAGAGATGCTATGATATAAATCGTAGGAGGAGGAGGAGGAGGAGGAAAGAGGAAGAAGGGAGAAGCTACGATATAAACTGGAGGAGGAGGAACGAGGAAGACGAGTAAAGCTGCTATGAAGCTGGAGGAGTGGAGAGGAAGACGAGGGATGCTACGATATAAATCGCATGAGAAGGAAAACGTCTCGTTCAGTAACTTCAGTTCCCCAACTTGTCCAAACCCAGCGAATAGCATTCGAGAACTTACATGACCATTTTTATTTTTTTCCCACTGGGTATCAGCCGGGTTCATCATCCAGCGGGCAAAATGTCAGACTTAAAATAGAAGCGCGGGGGGAAAAAAAGCGCCAAAGAAATGTGAAAATTTATGGGCACGTGGTGCCTCTGGGTAGCAGCGATCGCTAGAATAGTTCAGGAACTAGAGACCTCGGCAAAAACACCGAAGGGAGTTGTGTACAAACGGAAAAAGGGCGTTCGGTTGCGCCGGTCTCGACTTCGCAATTGTATTACGTTTCTAGGTAATAAGATGGGGTTCATCTAATACGTTACGGTTTATTATGAAATTAAATATAAAATATGTTTCTTTTGGCGAGATATCTTTGGAAAATATTGAAAATAAACGATAAAATCCATCGAAAGTCGTGCCAGTAAACTCAAACGCACACCGACACTAACCCGGCTCTCCCCGGACGGACGGATTTCGACCCCCGCGACGGACCGGCTGAACGAGGCCGTCGTCTGTCCCTGGTCGAGCGCGATGTAAACAAACTAGATTTTTCTCGCCTATTTCCTCCATTTCTTCATCTACCTCAATGTTACAATCGGCGGCATAGTGGAGCAGTCATGTCGGGGTTGGTGGCGGTGCATGTAGGTACGTAATGGACCCGGAAAACAGAGAAGTGGGCAAATTGTGGGGTTTTGTGGGAAGGCCAGCGCACCGCAACGCTTTGGCGGGTGGCCTCAACATGGGGCCCTTTGGGTTATTATTATTTCGCCGGGTTCGGGTGGAATTGGGCCGAATTTCGGGGTCGTCGGGGTTGTTTGGGTTCTCCGGGGTCACGGTCGATCCCGTGGGGTCGCGATTCGCCGAAATTCGGCGGCGGTCGGGACGGGGCCACGACCGTTCCCCGACCCCAATGGAGGACGTGAGGGAATGCCTCCGGGGGTATTTGGGGCGAATTTTGGGTCCCGGGGAGCTCGAGTGGCCATTACGGTCTTTCCATTTACTCTTAATTTATCAAATCTCATAGGCCTATTTGTTTAGCCCGTAGCTGAGAATAGTCCGAGCCTACAGTCAGATCTTGGTGGCCCGGTTCTCCGCAAATATTCAGTTTGAGCTAATTTATGCGTAGGTTAAGTTTCTTGCCGCCAGGCCTGTCCGATAGTCGCAATTTCTATCCTCGTTACCAACCAAGGCCACAGAAGCTTAGGCTCAGGAGTCGCAAAAATTTTGGACGAGGCTTAGAATAGTCAGACTAGGCTAGGCAATTATATTATGTTAAAGTAAGTCAGCTAGCCTGTAAAGATGATTGGAATAACATCGCAAGCATATCTTGCCAATTCAAGGTGCCCTAGACACGGGCAAATACATCTTGCGGCACGGAACAACGGACAAGCGGTTTTGAGCCGTAGCGTCGGTTTTTTGGAAGCATTGTAAGACTTGTAATAGAGTAATGTTAGGTTAATTCCATGAAAATCTTAAAAAAGAATTACAGCAACGCCAATATAACGAGCCTGTGGATGATTCAGAATTATTTTGAGGTGTAGAATCAGATAATTTACTTCTATCAATGCTTAGGTTTGCTTATTTTGTATCTAGTTAGTAGCTTGAATTTTCACATTTCAAACATTTTCCATTCAGATTTTGCCTAAGAGTTGAGAATGTTTTTTGATAAGTTAATTGATTTTTAGCTATAATAATTATTGTTTTAACATTATTATTCATGGATGCATTTAAAACTGATACAGGCATAGATAATTTAAATTTTGAGTGAATGTGAAAACTTATTTTAGAATTCTTAAATTTAATGAATTGTAAAAAATAAGTTATTACCTTATTTGAACTCTTCATTATAGTTTTAAATTTAACACTGTACATATTCAGAGTATTCTAAGAAAATGCTTTTGAATATTTTACAAAAATAATTTTTTATGAATATTTTATTAATTTTTTTGGACAAGAGAAAATTAAGAAAAATATTTAAGTTTTTAATGTATGAATATTTTATTAATTTTGCTTCTTTCTGGCAAAATAAAATTAGCTCAGGTGGAGTCTCACAAAATTGAGCAAGGTAAATAAGAAAAATAGTAGATATTATTACCTGTATAGAAACATATATTTTAGAGTATTGCTCAGAAGACTTTGTTTTAAAAAATGTGGGAATTATCCGGATTTTTCCTAGATAGTGACTCCCACGAGTTTTACTCCCATCCAGTTTTAACCAAGCCGGGGATTATGTAAACACATAAACACCTTTGTGACCCCAAGTGTTTAGTACAAGACCCTTGGGGATCACTATCTAGGAAAGATCCAATTTTCCTGTTGAAGGAGGTAATTTAAGATGGAACAATAAAGTTGTAAATTGTTTTTGTACGTTTCAGTTTTGTATGTTACTTGTTTGTGTGAAAAGTAATTGCCATTAAAAAAATATTAAGTTATGCTTGTCCAAATTTCTGAGAATATTAATACATATATAATGTTTAATATGATATTAGTTGTAGCATTAGATATACAGTATTAGATGTTAGTGATAGCTTTAGATATGTTATTTTATTTTGTCCTGTTGGTAATACAGGTGTACAAATAATTTTCAGTGTTATTTTTGTATATTTTTTTAATAGGAAAAATAAAAATGATTAAATACTGAATAGGTTAATTAAACCATGATTAACTATAAAGTATAATTGATTGGCTATATTAAAGTTTAAAGTACTATTGTACTTTAGAAGTAAGCTCTGTAACCCATCATATCTTATTTACTTTTGTTAAAATAGGACAATACATTTTTAGAACTATATTCATATACACATATACCATATAGGTATTAGGTAGCCTGCTCCTTCGAACTTTACATAAAAACAAATTAAGTGAAATAGCAGATTTTAGAGTTACAACTGCCTAGCTTCTGTTGTTGACCTATTACATACCTGTGGAGCTTTTGATATTATTATTATTATTATTATTATTATTCAGAAGATGAACCCTATATATATCAAACAAGCCCACAGGGGCCATTAATTTGAAATTCAAGCTCCCAAAGAGTATAGTATTCATTTCAAAGAAACTACAAAGATAAAGATAATAGAAAATACAGAAAGAAGAGATAATTACAGAAGATAATAGGAAATACAGAAAGAAGAGATCATTTATTAGAAAGAAAAGATGAAAACAATAAATGTACAAGTAAGAATCGTTAAATTGTAAATAATAAACACCAATTTCCTGAGAAGAATCTAGCTGAATTTCAGCATTTGAATTTAAACACATTAAATTGTATGAAGGTTGAAAATTCAGAAGTTGGAAATTCTTTGTAAAGTTTGAAAGAAGACTTTGCTGTCTCTCACTGAGGATTCACGATTTTGGTACTATTTTTTTTTTTTTTTTTGTGTATTCATAGTTCTTGAATGATCAGTGTTCATATACAAATATGCCCTTTCTTATTTAATCAGTTTTCAGTTATAGGTAGTGTATTTTTATCGAATAAAAATGCACTAATGTAGAAATGTAGAAAAATATGTTTGTTTCATTGAGGCTGATGTGTTTTTGTGATTTCGTGGTAACTTGTTTATATTTGTGATTCAGTGAATCCTGGCGTTTATTTCTCAGGTATGTAACCTGCGGTGATGTACAGCGATAAAACACTGGCTAGATTAAAAAGACATTTATTGTCTTTCAATATATATACCTGTACAGTAAACCCCCCGTATTCGCAGTCTCACTATTCGCGGACTCACCTATTCGTGGACTCACCTATTCACGGATTTCTCTGTGGAACGTATATGCACATTATTCGTGGAAAATTCCCCCAATTGCAGTATTTTTCACTGTATTTTCATATTTTCATGACTAAATGCACTTTTTGTGATAAAACTATTGTAATATTCAGGTAGAAGAATTTTTAAAGTTTTTTTTTATGTGTTTAAACTATCAAAATAGGCAGTTCTAAGTGTTTTTAGAGGGGTTTTAAGTATTCGTGGATTTTAGCTATTCGGGGGGGTTGCAGTACGCATCCCCCACGAATACAGGGGGTTTAACTGTATAATAATTCACTTACATTAATTTAAATTAGACATGGGTTCAATTATGCAGGGTTTGAAAATCTGCAGGGTTATAAATGTTAATAAATGTAGCCCAATATGATAATGTAATTGAAGTACCATTACGGAATACAGTGTCAATATTTGAAAATATTAAAAACAAATAAAATTTACATTTGGATGCTCTCACGGACTGGTCTCTCTTCACACTAACCTGTGATGTGTCTGATCCTTAAAAGATTTTATTCTTAGACAGGCTTCAGAATGCAGAGCACTTATTTGCCACATGTGCACACATAATTATTTGAAAGAAAAAATTACTTAAAAGAAAATATCCAGTGAAATAGAAGAGAAAAAGAACAAAAATTGACCGACTCAGAAGAAATGGCATCACTTAAGATTCTTTGCAGTGTCCCTTCGGCCCCTAGCTGCAACCCCTTTCATTCCTTTGACTGTACCTCCATTCATATTCTCTTTCTTCCACCTTACTTTCCACCCTGTCCTAACCATTGTTTCGTAGTGCACCGGGAGGTTTTCCTCCTGTTACACCTTTAAAACCTTTTTACTCTGGAGTACCGTTTAAGCACAGGTTGATCACATAGGTCCCAGTGATTTGCCTTTGACCCAAATTTTATATTTCTATTCCTGACTAACTCCAGAGCAATTTAGTATTTTTGATTTACACATAATAAGTGGAGATGTAAAATGTAAACAAAATGAATTTACTTGAGGAAGAGAAATGAAATTTTGAAGTATGTATTGTGTTGGACAGATGCCAAATCTTCTCAACCTACCCTGGAGCACTTACAAATAATTTAATTTGCAGTGTACATAATGTTAGTGCCAATTCATACTGTACATATAATTTGCAGTCTACAAGTAATTATTCAAAGAAAATGCACATTTTTTAAGGCAAGAAAATGTTCACAATTGACACAGGAATTAAGCAAGAAGAAAACGGCCAGAATTAGAAGAAAGAATTTTACACCAGGCTTCATAATCAGCACCAATTAATCGTATGTTATTTGCAATACGGGCAATCCAGGGACTGTCTGTAATTATCTTACATGTACGCTGGTTTACTCCAAGCATAAAATATATTTCAAGATAAGAAAATCATGTAATGATATAGAAATGGAAAGACAATTAAACTTGACAAAGTATAGGTTATTGGTTAAATTTCGTCCAGTGTCTTTGTACTGAAAAACTTTATAAGGTGTTCAAAGGCAGCATGAGCTTTGAGGAAGTCTTGTTTTGCCAGTTGGCACGAATCACAAAAATTTCATCTGTGTAGCTTTAGTGAGCATAGGAATCTGTATAGCTTGCAATACATGTAATTCTCTATATAGTACTGTAAGTGGAAACTACTTTATAGTAAATTGTTTTATCAAATGATGCTGGGAACAATAATGCATTAATATTGTATAAATGACATCTTACCTATCAACTACATTACAATATTATGATGATTGTACTACCAATTTAGATGTGATATATTTTTAGATAAATCTCGTGAATTGAGTGTTAAATATTAAGCACAGGTCAGTTTAGGTTAGGAACAATGTGGAATGACTGTTAACTAAAATATCTAGAAAATATTGAAGTGCAAGATATATTATAGGGTATTTGTTGCTTAATTAATATTCAGAAGATGAAGAACCCTATTCATGTGGACCAAGCCCACAGGGCCCATTGACTTGAAATTCAGGCTTCCAAAGAATATGGTGTTCATATGGAACAAGCCCACCGGGACCCACTGACTTGAAATTCAAGCTTCCAAAGACTATTAAGGTGTTCATTTGAAAAGAAGTTGAGAAGAAATGGGAAATACTGAAAGAAGAGATCAGTTATTAGAAAATGAAAAATAAATGACCAAATTAATAAAAAGAGTAGATAACAATGTAAGTAAATTATTAAAATATTCAAGGAGAATTATGGTGTTCATTTGAGAGAAGTAACAGAAGATGTGGTAATAGGGAATACAGAAAAAAAGAGTTAGTTAATTAGAAAATAACAAATACATTACCAAATTAATAAATAAATAGATGAAATGTAAGTACATTGTTAAAATACAAGTTTTAGGGTAGTAATGCGTTGTAATCTTTTTTTGAACTTTTTTGCAAGGGTGTCTATTAAGAAATAAACTGTATGATCTAGATACATGAACATATATACAGTGCATTTTCACTGTTAACCAAAAATTCATTAATATAAGAATATATACAGTGCATTTTCACTGTTAACCAAAAATTCTTTAATATAAGAAATTCACATCCATGGAAATTACAGTAATTTTATATATATAATTGCATGGCCTATGAATACAAGACATTAATCCTAATCAAATTGAAATGTTTTCTTTAGCTAATTCAGACAAATAAGCTAGGCTTTTATATCAGGTCAGGCAGTTGCAAACATGAAGGTAAAAATGTTTACATTACCGTGTCAGGCTTTTGGAAACTGGAAAGGGAGTCACTTCATTAAATAAGAATCCCTTGTGTGGATAACAAGCATATATTCGTGGAGATTTTCAAAGTTTTTTCTGTAGTCTTCCAAAGATCGCTAGAGTGTGGTCAGTTAGAAAAAGCAGGGCAGCCAGATCTACTGGGCCATTTAAGTCTTTCCCTCGAGTTTAATCCCTTGTTTATGGTTTTTCCTGCAACCTTTTACTGATTGTATTGTTTTTGCTATCTTTAAGGCAGCTTGAGTAAGATAAATACTCAAGTAGATGGTTGATTTCAGATAAGGCCTTCTAAATGCTCTATGCTGACCGCATGTCACAGAAACTGAGGTTTGGCAGCGCAAGTCAGAAATAATGCCACATCTTGTTTGCATAAAAGACATTAGGTTCCAGTGGAAATATCTGAAGTCAAATCTGTTTCTAAATTTCTAATTTCATTTTTAAACTCACGACTTTAAGCAGTCCCCGGTAGGCAACGGGGTTCCGTCCATGGCCGAGCGCCGCTAACCAAAAATCGGCAATAGTAGCACCGAAAACCCCACTTAATAGCGCTGTTAACTGGATATCAGGGCCGTTAACCAGAGATTGGCACCAAAATCCCCACTCAGCGGCACTGTTAACTGGATATCGGCGCCGAAATCCCCACTTAACAGTTCCGTTAACCGGAGATTGGCGCTGAAAATCTGGCCAACAATGACACTAGCCAAGCACTGAACCGCTATTAACCAATGCCGCCGGTAAGCAGGCACTGCCTGTACTGTATTCTTGAAGAACTATCACTTGAGTAGATCTGTCAAGCCCTTAATTTTATCGTAACGTTTGTCATTACGGGAATTCCTTATTTGCCCCCCTCTAGCAATCTGAGTGTTTGGCAGACTATAGGTTAGCCTTGGGTGGCCTAGGAGTACACATGGAATTTTTTTTTTTATATAGGTATGTTTACCAAAGACAGTTGTGGTCTTCATATGCCGTTTTCCTCTTTTTTTTTTTCCAGGTGCTGGGAGTCATTCATCATCCCTCAAAGGAGAATACAAAACGTTAATGAAAAAAGCATGTAATCAGGTAACTTTCACAGTCGCTACTTTGTACGTCTTAGGACTTTACAGTAAAAGGCATTCTGTGGTCTAGAAATTGATCAATATTTTGAAAAGTAATGTGGATATATGTTGTCCTTACATCAAAAAAGTAAATTGTTAATTAGTTCTTGGTAGTAAAGAGTGGTGCTAATACACAGTGAATCAGGCTTTGTGTTAGAGTATGAAATGGCCTTGAAAAAGCTTCCATGGGTCTAAATTCTTAGGTTATATTGTTTCTTTGAACTTCTTAAAAAAAAATTTCCTCCATCACAAAACACTACTTATCTATCATGTTAAACTGTAATGTTTTATGTTGGACATTTCTAACCCACTTATATTTTGAGGTGATAGGTACCCTGTATGCTTGCAGTATAGTTTTGGCTACGATTCTCACAACTTTATTGGTAATTTTTATTTTATTTTTTTTTTTGACAAGACATGATTTTTCAAGTGGAATACTGCGCCCTCCTAGAACAGACAATTTGATTATATGGTTAGTTGCTCCTTATAGGGCAAGCATATAATGTTGGTATAAACTTCAACTGAGGTAATCTGATTATACTGAAAAATTGTTAGACCCCTCCTTGTTTTTCAGGGACATTCCACGGTGGATTTCTTTTAAATTTTGATAAAGTTTGGAGTGTTTTTATTCTCAGTTTCCCATCCAGTGCTGAGTAACCTGATAGGTCCCCATGCTTGGCCCTTAGCCTGAATTCTAAATTGTATTCTATTTTATTCTACTATTTTAAAATCCTCATCTCCCATAGGGCTGGCTAACATAGCAAAATACTTATGATTTAACCATTTCGTAATATAATATGTAATACTGATGTGCATTTCCACATTTTCCAGGCCATGGCATTGCTGAGAGGGGGAGGGAACGCTGTGGACGCTGTCTGCGCAGCTACGCAGGTTCTGGAAGACTCGCCTCGCACGAATGCTGGGATCGGATCGTCCCTCACAGCTGATGGTAAGTCTTAGAATTTATTCTAAGGGTGAGGAAATAATTCATTTAAATTTATAGCAGTCGTCAGTGGTTCATTTTTATCCTCTTTACCTGTTTTGTGAGTGCTGCCCCAATCTGATTTGAGTATCGAAGTTCACACCTTTTGATATTTATCAAGATCGAATTTGTTCTAAGGGTGAGGAAATAATTCGTTTATCAAGTTTTTAGCAGTACAGGCAGTCCCTGGTTATCGATGGCCTCAGTTGTCGGCAATCCAGTTTTACAGTGATGATGATCTCCGCTTATCGGCGCCAATAAGCGCTGTTATCACCAAGTTTTGGTTGTTGGTGATTTTCGGTTATCATCACGCTGTCGGGAACGGAACCCCACCGATAACAGGGGACTGCCTGTAGTCATCAGTTCATTTTTAATCCTCTGTGCCTACTTTTTGAGTGATGCCCCAACCTGACTTGAGAATCGAGGTTCACACATTTTGCAGTTTAAGGAGAACCATTGTTTTATCGTCCGCAGGTAGAGTTGAATGTGATGCAAGTATCATGGATGGCCGAACTCTACGCCATGGTGCAGTTGGTGCTGTACCGGGGGTGAGGAATCCCATTCTCTTGGCTCGACAGATCCTAGAAGCACAGTCACAACCATTGCCAGGTGGCCTAGTACCTCCAAGGTGAGTTTAACAACAGGTAGAGCCCTCCTGTCCTTAGTCCTTTATATTTTATCACTGTGCCAATAATCACTGTTTTGGAGACCAACTATAAGAAAATTCTTTGTACAGTAATTGGTTGGTCTGTCTTATGGAGCCCTGAGGGTACCATTAGATTGTAACTTCCTTGAGTACTCACAGCGGCTACCAAAAATAGGTTTTTCCTACGTTAGAACCTGTTTTTTAATCTGTATTTTGCAGCGAATTTTACATTTAGTTTTACTGGTGCCGATACAATATTATTATTATTATTATTATTTTTATTATTATTATTATTATTATTATTATTATTATTATTATTATTATTATTATTATTATTATTATTATTATTCAGAAGATGAACCCTATTCATATGGAACAAGCCCACCTATCTACACATTCTCGTAGAACTGGGGCTTTATATTTCCTTCATCCACGAAAACCTCTTTCGTGGATCACAATGAAACCCAGGGCCCATTGACTTGAAAGTCAAGCTTCCAAAGAATAATGTGTTCATTAGGAAGAAGTAAGAGAAGGAGATCTCACTTATTAAAAAGAAACAGTAAATTAATAGATAGGTGAAAATGCATCAGAGTGCAAGGATAATGGCATTAGGCCAGTAATGTGTTGCATCTTTGCCTGAACTGTTGAAGCTCAAGTGTGTGTGCTAATCGGGAATGAGGTGTATTCAAAGACACTGATTAAGAGTTCTGTCTATTCTTATGTGGGTAATTAAGCCTTGAGTCAGTATCCCATTAGAGTGTGGTACTTCTGACAGTGCGTCTGATAAAATTTCCCAAAGTTTGTGTTTTTTTTTTTCATTCAGTCTTCCTGATTTTTACCTTCTCTCCTGAGCCATTTCATATTTTACCGGTATGTCCGTTCCTTCAGTGCTGTTCAGCCAGAATTTGTATAATTCTGCATTTCTACTAATGGATTTTTCTTGTAGGGGGCCAGTGCCATCATTATTCAAGGTTCTTTGCAGTGTTCCTTCGACCCCTAGCTGCAACCCCTTTCATTCCTTTTACCGTTTCTCCATTCATATTCTCCTTCTTCCATCTTACTTTCCACCCTCTCCCAGCAATTGTTTCATATTGCAATTGCGAGGTTTTCCTCCTGTTAAACCTTTAAAATCTTTTTACTCTCAATTTCCTTTTCAACACCAAATGACCTTTTATGTTCTAGAACTTGGCCTCAGGCCTAAATTTTAATTCCATTCTACTCCATCAGTTTTCTTATATGCTCTGTGCATGATATTTGTGCATAATTTTCATGACAAATTATCAGTACTTTGGAAGTTTTTAAGCTTTGAAATAAAACACTTGCACATTCTCAAGGTAGCTCGGAGTAAAGGAATAATAGGGAAAATAAAAAAGTGATTACAAATGTTAATTCTAATTGTGAATTATGTGATATTATGAAGTTACAGCATTATTTTTTTTATTGAAATAGCATTAAGAAGTTTTTACAATATTTATTTTAGTAATGAGACTACAAAAATATTTTTTGGTGGATGGCCAGAGTACTCAATGCCCAAAGCTCACATACAATTAAAAAAAACACGGCCATCGATTGAAAAAACTGTATACTAAACACTCGCTACTGAGAGAGTAGGCATAGAAATAAGGAGTGGATTAAAGAAGAGTAAAATTGGAATGATGAAATTGAGTATAAATTCTTTTGGGTGATGCATGACTGTAAAAAAAAAAATATGGTCGTTGTTTACAAGTACAGGGTGTCCCCGGGGGTTCCGTTCTGACAGTGTGACGATAAGCGAAAATGGCCGATAACCGAAAATCTGCGATTTTCATCTATTACCGGCGCCGATAACTGGAGACCGTTGGCTCTGTTAGGTATGTATCGGTGTCAGTACCCGATTATCAGCGCCAATAAGTGGAAATCGGCATCGAAAATCGCTGATTTTCATCAATTGACAAGCACCGTAAAACCGGATCGCCAATAACCAGGGACCACCTGTACTGTATACGTGGTATAATAAGGGAACTTGGGCCCTTTCGTTTTGAGAGCTCATTTTGAATTTTGGAACTGTTATGCAAGACATTTTCGTAGCCTGTAAGTTGTTATAGTCATTAATACTTCTTGCATGACAAGCAAAAAATCACCCCAGTATGTCAGAATTAAGAAAATCTTCGAACATCAATAGCAACGAAGTGCAGAGAACGGTAGCCCGGATTCTAAAGTCAAAGCCTGGGTTTGGTCCTAATTAACTTCTCAGACGTCTGTGCCATGGCTGGAATGGAAGGGTCAGTGTGAATGGCCATCAGTAGACTTCAAGTTTAAAATAATTACTTTTTTTTTTTTTTTTTTTTTTTTTACAGCTTTTTAGCTGGCTCAGGGGCTCAGGTTTGGGCAGCATCCAACAATGTGGAAACATGTGAACCTGCGGAATTGATTGCTGGTGAGTATAAGAATTCGTAAGTGGGCAGCATAACATATAGCTAACCTTAGTTACTCTCAGCCAACTTAGAATTGGATAGGTGAAATTTACTTGAGTAGTTCAGAGGGTAAAATATTTGAATCTGTTAGGTGATAGTAGTGTATAGATTTTGAAGGTGTAACAAAGCCTTTGTGTCCAATTTTCTTGTTAATATGTATCATTCATTTCATGCTTTTAACCTGTTTAAATTTTAGATATTTTCTCAGCACCATTTTCCAGCCTTTGTCATGCTGTAGGATAGTGGGTGGGTGAAGTAACTTCTTGTTATCAATTTTATTTGAATGTGACTTTTTTTTCTTAAGTTTTATTTGACGCAATTTCTTTTGTACCTTTGTATATTATCATTGTGAGCAGACTTAGAATGAAAGGCTGGAGGCTATTTATATAGTGAATGGTAAGAAAATAAGTATACCTTAGTTTAACCAGACCACTGAGCTGATTAACAGCTCTCCTAGGGCTGGCCCGAAGGATTAGATTTATTTTATGTGGCTAAGAACCAATTGGTTACCTAGCAACAGGACCTACAGCTTATTGTGGAATCCAAACCACATTATAGCGAGAAATGAATTTTTATCACCAGAAATGAATTCCTCTAATTCTTCATTGCCGGTTAAAGATTCAAACGAGCGCCAGCAGAGTGCTAGCAGAGAACAGAACTAGCTGAGGAACTAGTGAACTCATATATATATATATATATATATATATATATATATATATATATATATATATATATATAATATATATATATATATATAGTTTATATATATATATATATATATATATATATATATATATATATATATATATATATATATATATATATATATATATATATATATATAGTGAACAATAGTTCCTCGTTAGGTGAGTCGGTAGAGTTGTCGGCTAGCACTTGCTAGGCCCAGTTCGATTCTCTGGCCGGCTAATGAGGAATTAGAGGAATTTATTTCTGGTGATAGAAATTAATTTCTCAATATAATGTGGTTCGGATTCCACAGTAAGCTGTAGGTCCTGTTGCTAAGTAACCAATTGGTTCTTAGCCATGTAAAAATAAGTCTAATCCTTTGGGCCATCCCTAGGAGAGCTGTTAATCAGCTCAGTGGTCTGGTAAAACTAAGGTATACTTAACTTTTATAGTGAAAACCCGAAGGCTAGGTACGTTTAGAGTGAAAGGCCGGAAGCTAGCTATCAAAGCCTTTGGCCTTCGCCGCCGTATCAGTTACACTCTCCACTTATCCCTTGACAGAGAGGTCGCAAAGGATACACGAAGAGAGCCTAAGAAACATCCAGCGGCTGGAAGAGGGTGGGACTAAAAGAAGACGATATGCTTTACCTGAAGAGGAAGAGGAAATGCAGGTAAGGGTTAATTTCTGGAATTAATTGAGAGTTTTATATTTTTGATTCGCCCCGAAGTAAAGGTAGTGCCGTCGGTGCACCTCGCGTGGTGCGCTGTAGGCATTAAGGTCCTTTGCGGCGCCCCTTTGGCCCCTAGTTGCAGCCCCTTTCAATCCTTTTGCTGTGTCTCTGTTCATATTCGCTTTCTTCCATCTTACTTTCCACCTTCTCCTAATGATTGTTTCAGCATTATTTTAGTGCCGAATGACCTCGTGGGTCCCAGCACTTGGCTTTTGACCTGAATTATATACTGGCAGTCCCCAGGTTATGACGGGTCCACCTTACGACGTTCCAAGGTTATGATGCTTTTCAAATGTATTCATCAGAAATTATTTCCTGGTTCACAACCCATGTTTTGGGGTTATGACGCCGATCTGATGGAAGAAATGTGGTTACAAAACGGCAGAGTAATCAAAATTTGGAGGTTTTTTTATGAAAAACTCAATAAAAATGCAGTTTACATCATTTTCAATACACCCAAAGCATTAAAAGTAAGGTTTTCTTTGGACCTTTGACGATTTTTGACAATGTTTCGGCTTACGACGTGGCGTAGGAACGAAACCCCATCGTAAACTGGGGACTGCCTTACTACAATTATATATACTGTATATTGATTCGTACTTAATTGTTTCATGTTTGATGCCTGAGGTATGTTTCATGGATTGCATCAGTAAAAGCCAACTTGAAAAACGAGGAAGGTGATTAGGCCTAATGGTTGTCTTTTCATGCACTGTGAGACTAATATCCACCCATGTTAGTTAGACAAAAGACGGTGAGTCTGGAATTTGACACCATAAATTTGGGCATATGCTGTTATGTGATTGATGGGCTTTTGTATATAAAAAAATTAAATTCTAAATAAAGACCTTATCATTATTTACAGAAGTTTATCGTCTTCTTGCCTTTGGGCATTTTTTGCTTTTTGTTAATCCTAACCAGTTCAAAAGAATGATTTTGTAATTCTCGATGTTTTTATCGAAGGCTGAAGGATTGTAGCTCCCTATTTACTGACCAGTGATGTAATTTAAAAGTTTTATAAGTTATCCAAGCCATCTAAAATCCATTTCACCCTTAACTTTAAAAGCCAGGTCACAGCCCACAAGTGGAAAGAGCGAGAACTCAAACTAAAGATTCCTAATTGCCGTATTATTAGTTCCATTGTTAATTGTTTATTCTGTGGATTGCAATGTTAGAAAATGTATTCACGATAAAAAATTATAAATGTATAAGTTGACCATTTAAGTAAAAGTTGTTCCTTCTGCTTGATTTGGTACGAGTAAGCAGTTTTATGTTCATGCGTACATTTCTTTCCGTTCAGGGAGGACTCTTAGATACAGTTGGTGCAGTATGTGTCGATGGTGCTGGGTATGTTGCTAGTGCTGTGTCCAGCGGCGGTCTCCTTCTCAAACACACGGGCCGAGTTGGACAGGCAGCAGTATATGGTTGTGGATGCTGGGCAGAAAATAACTGTGATGGTATGTTAACAACATTGTTATTATAAGTCCTTGTTACCGGGTCTCCTCTGAGATCCCTGTAAGGGGGTAGTGCCAGTTCAGTGCACCTCAGTAGTGCACTGTAGACATTACTTGAGTGTTTTTGTAGCTCTTTATTGGCTACGGTTCCCATATACTTTCAAAGTTCTTAACAGGCGTAGTGTGTCAGTGAGCATTGTAGAATAGTGATGTCGTCAGGCATGCGTAGAAGTCAGTTATTTTAGTTTCTTACCCCAGTTGTTAACAGCTTACCTTATCGTGTGTCAGCAGCAAGAGTTATTTTGTAAGGAATGCTATGTGTACTTTTCCAAGAACTTACTTCATTTTTAGTCAGTCATTTTACTTTCTGATCATAATCATCAACAGCTTACCTTATATCAAGAGCAAAGGTGATTCCAATGCTATGTGTACGCTGCCGGGAACTTTCTTGTTTTTAAGTCAGTTATCTTAGTTTTTTCCACAATTGTAAACAGCTAACTTTATATCGGGAGCAAAAGCTATTGTAAGGAATGCTATGTTTACTTTGCTGAGAACTAACTTAGTTTTAAGTCAGTTTTTTTAGGTTTTTCCATAATTGTAATCACCTTTCCTTATCATATAATCAGGAGCAAAGGTTAATGTAAGGAAATCTATTTGTACGTTGCTAAGAGCTTACTTGGTTTTAAGTATGATTTGTGATTTGTGTCAGGCAGCGGTGTAAGCATAGGTGTCAGTACGACCGGGTGCGGGGAGCACCTGATCCGCACAATGTTCGCAAGGTTATGCGCTCGAGCTGCCATATCACCGTCGATGGGAAGAAGCATTGTTGATGCAGTTACTACACACTTTCTTGGTGAGTGGAACTTGCTTTATACGTGTATATCATAAACTGCTTTTTTTTCTTAATTCTTCTGAGTTTGTAGATGGAATGGTCCTTCTTTAACTTGAATCATATTAGTATTATTATCATTCAGAGGATGAACCCTATCCGTATGGAACAAGCCCACCTCAGGGACCATTGACTTGTAATTCAAGCTTCCAAAGAATATTATGGTGTTCATTCAAAGAAGCTACAGAAGATAATAGGAAATACAGAAAGAAGAGATCAGTCATTAGAAAAGAAAAAAAAAGATAAATGAATAAATTAATAGATAAATAAATAAAAATATAAGGGAATTATTATAATACAAGATGAATTGTTTAATTGTTTAGTAGATTGTTGCATTCTAGTCACAGGATCTCAAGACGTTAGTAACATTCATATATTTGTATTTTTGGGATATGAAAAATGAGTGGCTAAATTGCATGTTCCTTGGGGTCTGTCGATGGAGCAAATGATCCCTTTGTTGGGAGATTCTAGGCATTTGCAAGCATTTCGGAAGATAATGTCATCGTATTGGGAGAATCATTTAGATAACATTCACAGGTTTTATATAAGGAGTGTGACACGTAATTAGATAGATATGCAATACACCCCCCATTTTCACGGTCTCATTATTCGCGGACTCGCCTATTTGCGGATTTCTTTGTGGAACATATGTACATATTATTTGTGGAAAATTCACCCATTCACAGTATTTTTCACTGAGATATATTCACTAATTACTGTATTTTCATAATTTTCATGACAAAATGCACTTTTTGTGATAAAACTATTAAAATACTCAGGTATAAGCATTTTTAGAGGTTTTTTTGTGTTTAAACTATCAAAATAGGCAGTTCTAAGTGTTTTAGAGGGTTTTTAAGTATTTGCGGAATTTAGCTATTTGTGGGGCGGGGTGTAATACACATCCCCCACGAATACGGGGGGTTTACTGTACATTCGTTGGGGTCTAATCATCCCTTTCATAACAGCAGTTGTGTGATCACTTTCATGGGAAAATTCTTACAAGTAGAGCAGTTCCCACTATCTTCATACCCCCCCCATTCCTCATGGTATATCAATCTTGTGAAGTAGTTCTCATTGTTGCCTGATTCTGTATCATATATAGAGGGATGGTTATTTATCCATGCAAATTGGTGTCCTAGAAAAAGTAAGAGGTGCACCAGGCGATTGGTCATCCCACCCTAAACTGAGATTCAGCTCTGTAAGTTACGATTTTGTAAGTTGCTGCAGCCATCTTTCTTTCCCCACTTTGTGCACCTGAGATGGTGTGCACTGTAGCATTACTTGGGGTTCTTCACAGTGTCCCTTCAACCCCTAGATGCAACCCCTCTCACTTCTTTTACTGTACCTCTGGTCATACAGCGGACCCCTGCCTATTTGCGGCTTCACCAACTCGTGGATTTTTCTGTGGAACGCATATAAACGTTATTCGGGGAAATTTTGCATATTCGCAGTATTTTTATAGAGAAATATTCACTAATTACTGTATTTTCATATAATTTTCGTGACTGAATGCACTTTTTGTGATTAGACTATTAAAATGCTCAGGTATAAGCATTTTTAGAGGGTGTTTGAACTATCAAAATAAGTAGTTATATGTGTTCTTAGAGGGGTGTCAAGTATTTGCGGATTTTAGCTATTCAGGGTTGGGGGGTGTGGTATGGTCCCCCACGAATACCAGGCGTCGAATGTATTCTCTTTCTTCCATCTTACTTTCCACCCTCTACTAACAATCGTTTCATAGCGCAACTGTGAGATTTTCCTGCTGTTAAACCTTTAAAGCCTCCTTTACTCTCAATTCTGGTTTTAGCACTGGATGATTCATAGGCCCCAGCACTTGGTTAGTCTGTGTCTTAAAATTTTTATATTCCATTCCATTCCACTCCACCTTTTCCACTAGGAAATATTTTGGGCTAATGAAGTGGCACCACAAGTCATGAGTTTGTATCAGGAAGTTGATTTTGCTTAGTTCTAGGAAAGATATTTTGTTCACAACAATAAATAAAATACTAGCTATCATCAGGCATTACTTGTAGATACAGTACTCTGCAGTAGAAGTTTGGTGTCATCGCAGGGAAAAATTTGACCTCAGACAATTAATGAATGTTTGTAGTATATCAGTAAAACTTTGTGTAGGCAAATAACTAAATAGTTCAGTAATAATTTACTGATATACTGAAAGCATTGATCAAATGATGTAAGGTGTCAGAAACGTATTTGTTTATCATTGGCTTTACAGAAATATCACCCTGCATTTAAAAAATGATCCCTTATCTGTAAGTTTTCACAGATGTCCTGACACCACCATTCATTTACGGTACGATAGTGCTTCAGAAACTTTATGTAGTATGTAAAATTGTTTTCCATTCCAGTGTTTGAATTCTTAGACGACACCACCATTGGTGTACAGCACTACAGTAGTTAAAAATTTAATGTGATATGTAAAATTGTTTTCCAGAGTTTTTTTTAGATGACACCACCACTGGTGTACAGTACTACAGAAGTTCAAAAATTGTATGAGACATGTAAAATTGTTTTCCAGAGTCTGAATTCTTAGAAGGAGTTCATCCGAGGATGGCAGGTGCTTTGATACTGCGGCATGACCCACAGGGATCGGTGAGCGATCTTTACTGGCTCCACACAACCCGCACCATGGGTGTTTGTTACATGACAACGAATGACCGCAAACCTAAGGTAAGTGCTGTAGCGGAATAGGTCGTTTTAATCATAACATGTCGTCATCGACTTACTCACTGTTAGATCAGTTATGGACAAATTGAGGGGCTACCCTTTCAAAGTAGGCAGTTGGCTGGATATCACTGAATTTCTTTTAACCTAGGCTCCGTAGGGGGTTAGTACCATCAGTGCACCTCACGCGGTGCACTGTAGCAATTACTTGGTTTCTTTGCAGCGCCCCTTCAGCCCCTAGCTGCAACCCCTTTCATTACTTTTACTTTACCTCCATTCATATTCTCTTCCTTCTATCTTACTTTCCACCCTAACAGTTGATTCATAGTGCAGCTGCGAGGTTTTCTTCCTGTTACACCTTTCAAAATCTTTTCACTATCAATTTCCATTTTAGCGCTGAATTACCGCATTGGTCCCAGCACTTAGCCTTTGGCCTAAATTCTATTCCATCTTACTTTCCACCTTCTCCTAACGGTTGTTCTATAGTGCAGCTGCAAAGTTTCGCTCCTGATACACCTTTAAACCCTTTTCGCTCTCAATTTCCCTTTCAGCGCTGAATGACCTCATAGGTGCCAGTTCTTGGCCTTTGGCCTAAATTTATATTCCATTCCATTCCTTTTTTTACCTAAGGTAGCCTAGAATAGCCTGAGTTCAGATAGTCCAGCGTATAGCATTGTGGAGTGATTAATCCAATACTTTGGAGTTAAAACATGCTAGAATGTCTTTAGAAATACAAAATGCCTAACTCTCTCCATTGCTTTACCAAAATTATATTGTGTACCCTATATTGGGCATTCAGAAAGTATAACTGTAGCTTGCAATAATTAAGAAATAACCTTATTATATGACACCAGTTATGTTCAGTTGTTTAATTCCATGTCTCAACCTGAACTCGTATTCCCATTATCTTAGACTGGACAACCGTTGTTTCTCTCACTAGGCGCAGTTTTCTGAATTAGCAGAAGAAAAAATTGGTGTTGCAGTTCATCTCCAAAGTAAGTCTTTTGGCGGTGGAATACCCGTCACTACCCCGCTCGAGGGAATGCGAGCAGGCCCGTCCCACGGGGAGGCCTCTGGCCTCTTGGTGGGGGAGGAGCCGGGAAAGAGCGACTCCAGTGACGAGGAAGAAGAACCAGGATAACACACGAAGGAAACGAGGAAATAACCTGAGAGAGAGAGAGAGAGAGAGAGAGAGAAATGAAAAATTGTGTCTTTGTCCCTTCTGGAGTGTCATTAGTAGAGTTGCTGAGACGCAGCAGCTGTGATGTCATTTGTAAATTGTTCTCATCAGGATTTTTTTGATAGAATTGATTTTCTAATTGATGGAGTAGCAGAGTTAAGACTTTCCCTAAACTAAAATGATAATGATAGACCCATGTTAAACTGTCATGGTGACAAAATCCTGCTTCAGTGTCATCCTGGTAAAAAGTTTCAACCATGAGAAGGGAGAAAATGAAAACTTCCAGTTGCATTTGTAAGATAATGTTTAGGTGTTCTTTCCAGGGTAGTTAACAAGACATTTGAAATTGTATTTTTTTCATCCACTTTTTTTTTTATTAGATGTAGGAAATTTTCTCTTTAAGAATCACTGCCAGACGGTCACAATCTAGCAGGATTTTTCCAAGCATTTCCATTTAAACAGTTCTTTCCGTCAAGTGCATTAAAAAAAGCCTGCAATGCCTGAGTGAGCATCCTTGTGATTTAAGTCGAGCATAACGTGTATTACATGCATGTAGCATAGCGCAGTTTGTATGTTGAAGTGCTTGCTGTTCATTGTGGGGAATTTAAATAACTTTACAACTACATTGCATTATACTAATGATATGCACTTCCGTACTTTTTCTCCACTTGATTTTTGAATGTCATTTTTGAAGTATGGTAAACAGGTGTGTTTTCATAGTGAATGCCTAGTTCGAGCTGTCGTTAGCTAGCGTTTAATTGATCATTTAGTTGCATGCTATATTTCACCACCTTTCACATGTATAGCATCATTGAAAAAGAGTTTTCAAGAGATTTACAAATTCATGTCTCTTGAGTGACAGGATTTATGAAGATCTGTTGGACTTGAAAGAATTCTGTTGTCATTTCAGTTCAAGGTTTTGCTCATGAGTTAGACACTGAATGGGAAAAAATAAGTGATTCAAATAATGTACATAGTTTTTTTAAGTGTAAGTTTCACTTCATCATTCATTTTGAAGGCCGATGACTTTTGAGTCTTCCATTGAGAATTCAGAAGAAGAGAATAAGTATCATCTCTCTGAGATGCTCACTCATATGTTGCAGGTGAAACCGACTGCCACGGGTGCAGACCAACTCCTATCCTGGCTGTCGTCGTCAACCTGCCGTCAGTAGAGTAACTTTAATTTCCGATAAGATATAGTCAGGTTAGGTTAAGTTTGTTTAATGATTAGGTCTGTTGGTTTGATTTGGACGGCAGTTTGAGACACGGGTCTTCGACTCGGGGCCCGGATAGGAGTGAAACAAAACCTGACCACTGCCACACAGGAACCAATCACTACCTCAGTTGTGCCACCAACCAACAGTCTGTCACTGACGACACTTGTACATTTGAACTCGAGGTTGTTTTTCGTCATTCCCCCTTCATACTCCTGTCCCTTCACCACCATAGACACCTCAGCCATTGAGGGTTTTATAACTGAAGTGCCTTTACGTATGTACAGCGGCTTTTTGAGGTCCACGAGTAGCAAGAGAAGATTGTCTTGAATGATGGAATCTTGTTTGCTAACTACGGCTATTTATATTAAATGTAAACAGTCTTTTAAATAGCCATTTTTCCTGAAATGGTCAAACTCATACTCTTTCCTAGACTTAAATTGGAAGTTCAAGGTAGTTAGTAGCATTGCAACCATTCGGTGAGCCTTTCTTTTCAAGACCAGCCAAAGGCTCATCGTTGTTACTGATGGACGAATAGCCTGCCTCACGAAAACAAACGATTCCGCAGAAAACTGTACGTACGTAGAAGTGTTTTCAGAACCAGCTTTAATTCTTGGTATAGTTTATGATGATTGTACACATACTTTATCCTCAGAGCATTCCCAACTGTCCCAAGCATGTTGTTGTTGTATTTTATGAGAAGGCAGCTAAAGGAGTCAAATGTCCTGTGGCCACTGACAGACTGATTCTCTCAGGGTGGAAATTGCCGCTACTGCTGCTGCTGGTGCTGTTATTCACTGTGCTCTTACTACAATTAAGGGTAGATATATAGTTATGGTCTTTACTAGACAGGTAAATGACCCCACAAGCAACCGGATGAAACACTGCGTCACGCGAGTTGGACGGTGCACGCGGCAGAGTTGAAAGTAATGACGTGGGATTGAGGAACTGTTTTCGTTACGCTTCTACTTCTGAGCATTCGCTGATCGTTACCTTGAAGAATGCCAGGGAAGTAATAAAAGTAGCTCGTTACTGCAGTGCAGCTTTTTAGGATATCTTGCTTGACGTCTTGATCATTTTATTGGACCGGGTAATCTTTTAATGTCGCGAATCTTCCTCTGGGCACTGGTTCGTAGATGCGGTTATGAATATGTTCTGTCTCTTTAACAGTAGAGAATTAATTTGATCATTGATTCGTTCTGTAGTAGTGCCAGTTAATCCTTGCTAACAATCGTTTGCTTTTGATCAGAATTCCAGTTAATTTGAAGGACGAGTCTTTAATTCACTTTTGGGCACCTCTCGAGATGTGTTCCGTCCAACACTCGCGGCGCAAGAAGCCAACCTCTGATGACGATGATGACGTTGACGATAACTTTCTGTGATGACTAGCACTGCCAGCTATTATTGCTTCCCCTAATTAACTTATTTAATAATTTTAATGATGAATCATTGTTATTGATACATTCCATATATTGTTGGTGCACATTTATGTTATTGATATGTTTTCTATTTATCAGTAGCTATAGATAGCCCTGCATCATGGCTCCAGCAGCAGTAGCCTAGCAGCTAAGGGTTCCACTAACTACTCCACCCTGAGCCTTCACCAAGTGCCTCGTAAACCACTATACCTCAAAAATTTTCCATAGTAATTCATTCCAGGGGACTCACCCCGTGGGGGGGGAGTCTAGTTGTGCCCGTTTATAGTCAGTCATGAATACAGATGTGGAGAGTCTTGTTATGAGTAATCTTCACATGAGGCTATACATCATTAGATTTCATTTTCACAGTTATAGCAGAACTCCGCACTGTCACACCCGCCATAGTTTTCTCATCACTCACGTCCAGTTACTGAAAAGATGGTGCTGACTTGCTCGCTCGTGGTAATGCATTCTGTTCAGAGAGAGAGAGAGAGAGTGTGTGTGTCCCCGCCGTTTGCAAGTTGCCGAATCTGGACGCCATCTTCACTAACTGAAGTCTGTTATCAAGTTTTTTATGATAATATTAGTGTTGCTGAGACATAACCATATTTTTTGTATCTTTTGTAGCCCTAATTGTAGTTCCATTTGTAGACCTTTAGCTTTATTTTTATGTTGTATCTTAGTGTATGTGGCTAGGCTCTGTTGCTTCCTGTAGATACGCTGCAAGGTATCGCTCAAAATGGGTCTCGTAAACTGCTAAAAGCTCTTGAATGCAAATAAATTTACTAATGAATTTTATCATCTTTCATCTTATTTGCGTTGCGTTTGCATTGACATGCGGAATTTTTTTGAAGCTTTTACTTCTCAGTGGAAATTGAACGTTCTTTTCGGTGCGTCAGATACAAAGATTTTCCCAAGAGTTTGTTAAAAACGTTTAGGAGGACCTTGCTTGTTGATATTTTGCATATGGATAATATTAATTAACGATGTTGTGGTGAAGTATTTTTCACTGTAGTCTTAATCATTGTTGGTAGGTTTTTATGCAATATCATTTTTCAGTATTGCAGTTGATATTTTGGGCTCGCACAAGAAGCCCCTAACAACTTCCCACCACCTTTCATATCCCTCACACAACCCAAAGAGTTTTTATGGCAATTGTACAAATATTGCCACCCCAACCCCCACACCCCATCAGGTTATTTTTTACCATTCTTCCCATTTGATATCTGTCGTTGTTTGGGAGACCAGGGAGAAACGCAATGTTTTTCGAAATGTGAAAAGTTTGTCGTACAAACCAGTGAATCACGAGATGCCTACTGCGTTACATGGAACAAGGCATCTTGTAACTACGGGCAATAGGGCATCTCATGATTATTGGGTTGTAAAGAACAAATACAGGTAAAGATCCAGGTACTGTACTGTAATCCAACTGTTGTCTCTGCGTATGCGTGCTTGTCAAAACTGTTGTTTGAATATATCCCAGTGGTGTAGCCTCCAGTCACGAAATCGACTGACTACACAGGGCGTTTGGATTTGTGATCAAACTGCAGGGTGTCAAGGAGATGTGTAAATAAGATGCCAATTGCAAATTTGTATTTATGCAGTGGGTTTTTCCTTAACTGAAGAAATTCCCTGGTTATTCACCATATCACTCATACATGGAAAGGATACATTCATGTATCATTAGAATGTTATGCCCTGATAACAGCAGGTAAAGAGGGAAAATTAGATTAAACCAAACTGCAGTTCACTGTTAAACTTATTTTTAACATCTAGTTATTGTAACAAACTTAGATTGCTATTTCTGCTGAACAGGTATCTACAAATGTCTAACCTGATCGAATGAAGTTGATAGTACTCAGAAAGATCTTGAATTTTGGTAGAATGTTCATTATTTGAACGGTATCGCCCTGTGGTGGATGGTGTTCCCAAGTATTTGTCACGGATATCTCTATAGTAATTGGTCTCTCATTGCATGTGTAATACTCAATATTAAGATATGAAATTGTGTATTTGTAATCTTCAAAAAAAAAAAGAAAGAAAAATGATAAAGCTAAATTACTCAAGACAAAAGTTGAATGGTAATTTGTAACTTTCTTTTAGCGGTAAGTATGATAATAATAATGTTTTGGCTGGCTGGCATTTGCATTAATATGTTAATATGTCTCGAAAAAGTACCTACTTCAATTAACTAAAGATCAGCTGAAAATTGTGTTGGAAGCAACACAGTCAATTTGAAATGCTAGGCAGCTTTTTAACTAAGAAGTGGTATTGTGTTCCCAGAAATATACAAGATGAGAGAGGTGATTTTTAGTGATGAAAGTGTTACAGAAATTCTTCTGCTTTTAAGTTGCTGATTGTAGTCAATGGAGGTGGTGTGAGTTTTAAGTGGTTAAAAAAAAGTGATTACCAGTCCAAATGTATCTTGGTTTTTGTTGAGTAAAAGATACGCTAATGTTTGAATATTACTTTGGCGACCTTCTGAATTATATTTGGATTTGTGAAAGTGTCAGCAATTCAGACTGATAGTCTTCCCAGTACAGTACTTTATTCAGATCAGTGTGCAAAGTTTGATATTGGTTTTGCAATGAAATTACCAATTAAAAAGTAGTTTTTTATGCAGAATTTCAATGCTCTTTATAGTTCAAATTTTCAAAGGATACTTGTGAAATTGGTATAGTAAAAGTGACTTCATGTATGACAACTCTGAAGTGTTGTGTGCAGAAGAGTGCTCTATATAAAAGCAGTTTTTTACAATTCAGTGATTTCACAATTTGGGGATGCTTTGCAGATTGAGATCTAAGTCTTACAAAAATTAGGATTCATAATTCATTGGATACACAAAAATTTTACATTGCCGTAAAGAAGTTGGACAGTATTGGATAGTCCATATGTTTAGCCAGGAAGTTCTCACAAATTCTCTCAGAATCTGTACGTGTACTGTGTTTAAAATGTAATGATCCTTTGGAATGAAACCACAACAGTGCAAATGCCAGCCAACCACCTAAGGAAGGAGTCACAGGCAAACTGATGCAGGTACTCTCGTGGAATTTAAGGTCCGCGAAAACCTCGGGTTTGTTTTAAGACAACTCTTCTGGGAGGCTTTGTGACGTTGCTCAACCATTGACCAAATGATTCCAAGCCACGTTGTCGAATCCAGCTACCTCATGCAGTCAGCAATAGTAATAGACTATACCAGCTTAGAGGCAAAGGTTCTCGGTGAATGCCCATTCGTCTGGGACACGTAGTACGGTGTACTCGTTCGGATAACTCAATTTCTGTGTCATGTTTGCTTATTGATGTTGTTGTTTTTATTATTATTATTATTATTATTATTATTATTATTGCAGACACCACCCTACATACGAACATTCAACTTACAAACATTCAGAGATACGAACAAACGGGGTCGCAAATTAAAATTGCCACCCGTAAGTTCAGATATTGCTTTGTCCGCCAATTCTGTACATACACGACTGTATGTACAGTTTATTGTGCTTTAGGATGAAAAAACGTTGTACAGTACTGTATTGATTTTACATCTTACTGTACTTAGATAGGCAAGAAGAGTACAGTAGCCAACTTAAACTATTCAGCATACAAGCAGCCGTCTGGAAATAACCTGTTTGTGAGTAGGGGTGTGTCTGTATTATTATTATTATTATTATTATTATTATTATTATTATTATTATTATTATTATTATTATTATTATTATTGTTTTGTGATTCGCAATGGCCACGTCCTACATTGACATGACACCATGGGTACTTGTGGCTCGCCACAACAGTGTTTGAGAATTGACTTGTGCAAGACTTAGCATTAAAAATTTCAGCTACTGAAACTACTCTATGATGATTATTGAATTTTTGGGGGTCAATTGCAATTTTTCATGAATTATGCTCAATATTTTGATAGGTGTGAGTGAATGACACTACTGTATAATATTTTTAAATATAAATGTCTGAATAAAAAAGTTTAAGCCTTGGAATATATTTATACAGTACTGCATTGCAATATTGTTAACTACATTACTGGTAATTTTTTCCTTTTTTTTTATACCATTCAGATTTGCCACCCTCTTTGCATAGCTAAGCAGAGGGTGCAGCACTCCACATCCAGAAGTCTTGGATGAGAGTCGTACAAGTTTTTATGTAGTTGTGACAGGAATTTCTTACTTATTGAGTTATTGATGTGTGAAAGTATGTGTTAATGACATGAAATTTTGCAAAGGAAAGTATGCCATTAGCATCGCATACATTAAGATGATATTGTCGTATTTTTTATTGCCAAATATGTATATCAGCCAGATCCTGTTCTTAGGTTTCTACTTTTCTTTGACAGTTTTGTTCTTCGAGACTTGAAGAGATCTGTTGATGGTTAATATTTATATGAGAAAATATTTTTCATTATTGAACCTCAAGGTAAAATTTTGGATCCTTTTTCACATGCATAAAAAATTCTCTTCATAATCAAGCGTTTTTAAGACGTTAAAATTCGTTTGACCTGGCCATCTTCTTTCATGTTGAGTGCAACACGTGCCCCAGAACATTCAGATTACTCACATAATGCATCTAGCTTCATCTCCTCGTTAGCTTGGTGTTCCGTGATGCACGTCCGAACAAAAAACTCGAGCATAGTTGTAACAAAGCTCTCCTGTTGTTGCAGGGACTTTCAGTAGTTTTGTTATACAAGTCAAAAGTTTTTTGTTGATGAGTTTTGGGGACAAGGTAAGCTTTTTATACTCTTTGTTTACAATTCGTCTTCCTTATTTGACATGAACTTCCGTCTGAATACCCCCCTTCGAGATCTTCATTTTTTAAGCTCAATGTTTTCGTTACAGTACAATAATGAGTCATAATGTAATCTTTATTTGGAAACATGTTTATTGCTTTTGGGTGGAGAAGAGCTGGTGTAAAATCACTCAAGAATCTAATGCACTACAAACTCTCTTTCCAAGTTTTTTCAACAAGAGGTAAATATTTTTTCAGAGAATCAAAAATGTTACCTGCAAGGATTGCGTGTCAAGTATTGTCAATGTGGTCGTCATGTAGATGAATGAAATAACAGAAAAGACGACAGTTATTCTTTTATTACATAGAATATTGTCAAAATTGTACTCGAATATCAGGATTCAATACTGACAATTACGACATGTTTTGAAGTAACGGTCATGACATTTATACGTGCTAAGAATATTCTCTAAATTAGACATTTATCCAATGCTCTCTCGTCAGCACCCAGAAGTGTTTGGGCAACAATTGTTTTATTTCTTTTTTACAGAGTGGATGTTTGCATTCTTCCAGTACTCTTTCAGTAAAATTTGTAAGGAGTCTTTTGCTGAATTGCATTGTTCTCCAGTTTATGACAAATTACTTCTGATTCATTTCAGCTAATGAGATGCTTTTTGATTTGAAAAGAAATTGTGAGAGTGATCTGTTAGACCGAGATGCTTTAGTTTTAAGAACTTTGTACCTTGATTTGATTCTGAACGTTAAAGGTTACTGTGCAAGTCTGCATTCGATTTGCACCATTTTTAATCATTTTGACAGGTTACGCAATAGTACTATGTACTGTAATATATTTCAAAGTAAACAACTAAGCGATAAGTTGAAAACGTGAAGAATGACGCAAACTATTGTACGTGTAATCTTCTCTCAGATGGTAATGAAGAAATTGTTGTTAACTCTTTTTTTATTTGTTGTGCGTCGTGCATTGATGACATCGACCCTTTGGTCGATGAAGATAGACAAATCGCCAAGAAACCTTCTCTAAGCTGGGCTCAGGTATGTTTAACCATGACCGCTGTTGCCCCCACAGTGTTTGGAATTGTCATAGCCCAGAGATTCAACTCCATTTTGTTTTGATTGTAAGTATACAGCTCGGTAAATTCGAAGAAATTTGTAAACTGGGTCACATTTATTTATAGCCTCCAGTGTTCCTTCAGTTGGAAGCTTGATGAAATCTATTTTCGTTTTTTCCTTAGGACTTAATTTTAGTCTTGATATGGGCAGTACTGATTAATTTGCTAGAAATTGTCACACAGAATATGTAGGTAATATTAGTGATTACCTTGTTTTGTCAAACATTAAGTACCCATACTTCCAGGAATTTTCAGGTATCTGTTCATGTAATTTATTGTCTAAAATGCTAAAATAGTAATGGAGAAAGGATGAAGTCACTGTGTTGTTCAACTGTGGTAATGGTTCAACATTCCACTTGACAATCCCACCACTTATAAGGAGATGCGCACTTTAATCGGAAAGTTTTGTGTTTTTTAAATTAAATAGTGTCACCTTATCACAGGTGTTCATTGCATTTTGTTGAGCTTATGTAAAATCATTTTTGTGTACTTAGGTTTTTTCTTGAAAGCTGCGCATCTGCTTATTTTTGTATTTCCATAGACCAAAGTTTTCTATCACTTGTACAGTCAACTTGCATTTGCCATTTTGTGCCACTTGGTTAGTTGCATTCTTGATGTAAATTCAGTTATTTAAGTCTATTTTTGAAGAATGTTATTTTTAGATTGGTCACAGTAAACTGTGCGTTAGCAAAGCTGAGGCAGAACAGAGGAAATCTTGTTTTCTTGTCCTTTCCCAACATGACAGGTAGTATTCCAGTCGCTTTGTTCAGTGTGCCGAGCAGGGTGAGTTACTGTGCCGAGTCAGGTTTTGGAAACTTGGACACCCCAGAAGGATTTACCAATCTGTCCAATGTGCCCCGCAGCTAGTTATGGTTCAGAGTCACGGATTTGAAACTTGGAGCGCCCAAGAAGGATTTGCCACTTCATCCAATGTACAGTGCAGAATGAGTTGCTGTATTAAGTCACGTTTTTGAAACTTAGGACACAACAGAAGGATTTGTTCCAAGTGAAAAGTGAAACTTGGTGGAGTTGGAGTTGAAAATTGTACGAGACGAAAGGAAACAAATGAAAGGTAAAACGTGATGCAGCGAGGGTATAAGGGATGCTGCAAATGTGAAAGAGAAGGACATTGAGAGTGGTCCACACTGTGCCATACTATGCACAAGGTAGACAATGCCTCCTAACCAATGGGTTGTTTGTTAATTAAAATATGGACTATGAAATTATCTTCCTAACTTTTCGTATGTTTCATTGGGGTTAAACACTAAGCAACTTTGGATTGAAAACTAATACATTTAAGAGTATTTAACTGGAAGAATTTTAGACTTTTCTTGTTTCATTATGAGTTGAACATTAAGCAACTTTGGACTGAAAACTGACACAGTTAGGGATATTTAATTGGAAGAAAGTTCTGTTGCTTTTGAAAAGAATGGATAATTAGGATGTCCTTTTTCGTGGTGACGATAATTTGGAAGATTCCAGGAAAAAAGTAGCCTATAGGCAAAAGAGGGACTATATTCACAGTCTCGGAAACTGAAGGCAAATGGCCATACCAGGTAAAAAAAGCTTCTTGTCTGACAGAGCCTTGAGTACCCCACAGTGGGACAGTTCTGTTGCTGCACCTCACCCTGTCCTCTGTAAGCATTACGAAAGGTTCTTTGCAGCCTCCCTTTGACCCTTAATGCAACCCCATTTATTCTTTTAATGTGCATCCATTCGTTTGCTCTTCCAACTTGAAATTCCATTCTCTCCTGACAACTGGTTCAACATTATTACAGCTCTGAATTCTATCTTCCAATTCCAGCTTAGGGTAAGACATAACGACCACTTAAATTTGACAGGATTTTGTAAAGTGCACCACTTCTGGTAAGGTAGGATATCCCTAGTAGTAATAATATAGCTTGTAAATCAAGTAATATATGTGGAGGAGTTATTTTTTTAGGAATTAGGCCTAAGAGTCTAAGAAATCTTGTAGATGGAAGGGTTATTCTTTCAGGACTTGGGCCTATGATTTTAAAATGGGTTCTGGGCCACTGAGTTGTTGGAATGGTAAGGAAGGCCTTTTCCACATAAAAGGTCACTGTAGCTATCAGAGTGAACTGTTCAACCGATAGAGGTTTTTGGGAATTAATTTGAGAAGAGGAAGAGTCCCACTTTCAGAACAGGAACATTCCATGGTAATCTTTTACTTTCCTTGTCCCTCTCAAACCCGTAGGAGTGCTGGTACCGTCAGTGCACCTCACATGGTGCACTGTAGGCAACAAAAAGGTTTTTTGCAGTTGTCCAACTAACTTCAGCCCCAACCCCCTTCGCTTAATGGCCAAATTTTCATAAATGAAATAAAATCATTTCCTCTCATCAGAAATGTGAAGGACTCCCAAGCTTTCTCGTTAATAACCTACATGCTGTTACGCCAGTTTCAGTAGCCATAAATCAATGAATCATAAGTTTTCTCGTAATTTATATGTAAGTTGCTCAGTTATTCATCTCAGGCTTTCTCGTAGAAATGGCCAGCTTCATCAGATTGAGATATTATCTCTGGTGTCTGGTTAAACATAACATCAAAACACAGGGGTTTATAGATAAGAAAGTGTATGGTGATAAGCCTACGGCCATAACATGTTAGAACTACCACAGCTTCTCGTCCTACGTGTCCCTTCAGGTGGCAGACTGTACGCATAACCCAGCATTGACGTATGTATCGTTGGATGCCTCAGGCTGCTTGCAAAGTCACGCCTTTGCTGACTGCTTTGCATATTGCATCAAATTAAAGGTAACTTTTCTCTGTATCCTAAAAATCATGTCAGTATTGAAATTTGTATAAAATGGACGTATGGGCCACCTTTGCAACATCCCAGGTCGCAAATTGTTAAATCCACGCTTCTCTCAGATATGATAAACACTTTGTGTCAATAATCGTACCCAGTTTTATCTCGCCGTCAGGTTAGATGATGACAGCAATAGCTGACACGGGCTCTTGCTTCTAAAGAAGCTCCTAATTCTTAATGCTTGCTAGCCATCATATACTTCTTTTTTTAAAATTTTAGGCTCTTATGTTGATCACATATTGAGTTCGAAAGCAAATTTCAGTTAAAATATGGTTTTATTGTCCCCCATGAGATAGTTTTGTTCCAATGCGTATGCAATGTGATGGGTTTCATAAATTGTATGTTCATACCAGACTTAATCCGGCAACATAAATATTTATCTTTCAAACCGGTTGTTTTGTGGTAACCTGTAAATCTAATTTTGGCAACGGAATAAAACTGGGATTCATATAAATTATGTAATTCTTTTCAGGCTAAATCAAAATGGTGAACGCAACTCGCAGCGTTACCGATCGTTGTGGCTGCCAGAAAAAAATACTTCAGGTCTTCCTTATTTAGATAGCGATTCGCTATATTCTTTCGCTATGCGCCTGAGGTTATGTAATCGTTGTATTTAAACGTATATTTCCACTTGGAAGTACTTTTATAAGGCAAGAGTCTTGATATCAGTAAAAAACATATTACAATACCTAAACGAGAGCCTAGATTTAAGTGATTTTTCTTCTTCTTCTTCTTCAATTTTTAATGCATACGTTATATAACATGTCATAAACAGACCGCGTGAGGTAGCCTGAACTTACCTGAATAACCTGATTATGACTGGGCACTGGGTAGGTGGGAGGGCATTTGGTATTAGAAGTAAAATTGTACAGAAACAGAAACGCTAAATGTTATTCACATCCATATCTTTTCGTAATTTTTTGTTACAAGTTTGAATGACAATCCATTTGCAATCATTTTGAATCAAGATTGGCAGTACTTGGTATAAAATGGACTCATTAGACAGACATACTTTAGATTACACATTGAATTATCCTGTCAAAAAATATATCCAAGCCCAGGAAAGAATATAAAGTAATGGCCCTCAGAGTTAGCATTTCATATAATAAGCGTATATTTTTACTGCAACGCCGGCTTATATTAATTACATACATAAAGTTAAGATATATAAGGTGTTCGAAAACATTATAGAAGTTTATATATACTATATATATATATATATATATATATATATATATATATATATATATATATATATATGTGTGTGTGTGTGTGTGTGTGTGTGTGTGTGTGTGTGTGTGTGTGTGTGTGTGTGTGTATTAAAACTTTAAAGCTTTAAGAGGCTACTTTCGCTATGTATTGAGGAATTGTTTAATGACCCTCAAAGTTAGCAATACACCTTGTAGATAAACAAATGTTTTTGCAACAGCACCGGCTTGTATGAACGAAATGTAAAATTATACTATACAATACGTTCGAAAAACATTATAGAATTTTTCTATATACATATATTGAAATTCTAAAGCTACTTTCGCTATATACCGGAGTATTGTTTCATGACCCTCAAAGTTAGCAATACATGTCGTTGATAAACAAATCTTTTCGTAACAGCAATGGCTTATACTAACGAAATATGTAAACTTATACTATACAATACGTTCGAAAAACATTATAGAATTTTTCTTTACATATATATGACGATTTTGAAGCCTGAAGTGGATACTTTTGCTATGTATCGGAGTATTGTTTCACGATCCTCAAAGTTAGCAACACATGTCGTAGAGAATGAAATATTTTCGCAACGGCATCGGGTTATATTGACGAAATATGTAAAATTATACAATATAATACATTCGAAAAACGTTATAGATTTTTTCTGTATATATATTAAAACTTTAAAGCCTGATGTGGCTACTTTTGCTATATATCGGAGTATTGTTTAATGACCCTCAAAGTTAGCGATACAAGTCGTAGAGAAGGAAATCTTTTTTGCAACAGCATCGGGTTGTATTAACGAAATATGTAAAATTATACTATACAATACGTTCTAAAAACATTATAGAATTTTTCTATATACATATAATTGAAATTCTAAAGCCTGAAGTGGCTACTTTTGCTATATATCGGAGTATTGTTTCATGACCCTCAAAGTTAGCGACACACGTCGTAGAGAAGGAAATCTTTTTGCAACAGCATCGGGTTATATTAACGAAATATGTAAAACTATACTATACAATGCGTTCTAAAAACATTATAGAATTTTTCTATATACATATATATGAAATTCTAAAGCCTGAAGTGGCTACTTTTGCTATATATCAGGTATTGTTTAATGACCCTCAAAGTTAGCGACACAAGTTTTTTTGCAACAGCATCGGGTTATATTAACGAAATACGTAAAACTATACTATACAATACGTTCTAAAACATTATAGAATTTTTCATGACCTCAAAATATTGTTAGACCCTCAAAGTTACGACACGTCGTAGAGAAGGAAATCTTTTTGCAACAGCATCGGGTTATATTAACGAAATACGTAAAATTATACTATACAATACGTTCTAAAAACATTATAGAATTTTTCTATATACATATATATGAAATTCTAAAGCCTGAAGTGGCTACTTTTGCTATATATCGGAATATTGTTTCATGACCCTCAAAGTTAGCAACACACGTCGTAGAGAAGGAAATCTTTTTGCAACAGCATCGGGTTATATTAACGAAATACATAAAATTATACTATACAATACGTTCTAAAAACATTATAGAATTTTTCTATATACGTATATATGAAATTCTAAAGCCTGAAGTGGCTACTTTTGCTATATATCGGAATATTGTTTCATGACCCTCAAAGTTAGCGACACACGTCGTAGAGAAGGAAATCTTTTGCAACAGCATCGGGTTATATTAACGAAATACGTAAAATTATACTATACAATACGTTCTAAAAACGTTATAGAATTTTTCTATATACGTATATATGAAATTCTAAAGCCTGAAGTGGCTACTTTTGCTATATATCGGAATATTGTTTCATGACCCTCAAAGTTAGCGACACACGTCGTAGAAGGAAATCTTTTTGCAACAGCATCAGGTTATATTAACGAAATACATAAAATTATACTATACAATACGTTCTAAAAACATTATAGAATTTTTCTATATACATATATATGAAATTCTAAAGCCTGAAGTGGCTACTTTTGCTATATATCGGAGTATTGTTTAATGACCCTCAAAGTTAGCGACACAAGTCGTAGAGAAGGAAATCTTTTTGCAACAGCATCGGGTTATATAAACGAAATACGTAAAACTATACTATACAATACGTTCTAAAAACATTATAGAATTTTTCTATATACATATATATATGAAATTATAAAGCCTGAAGTGGCTACTTTTGCTATATATCGGAATATTGTTTCATGACCCTCAAAGTTAGCAACACAAGTCGTAGAGAAGGAAATCTTTTGCAACAGCACCGGGTTATATTAACGAAATACGTAAAACTATACTATACAATACGTTCTAAAAACATTATAGAATTTTTCTATATACGTATATATGAAATTCTAAAGCCTGAAGTGGCTACTTTTGCTATATATCGGAATATTGTTTCATGACCCTCAAAGTTAGCGACACACGTCGTAGAGAAGGAAATCTTTTTGCAACAGCATCGGGTTATATTAACGAAATACATAAAATTATACTATACAATACGTTCTAAAAACATCATAGAATTTTTCTATATACAAATATATGAAATTCTAAAGCATGAAGTGGCTACTTCCGCTACGTATCGGAGTACTGGCAACACTGTCCTGCGGCGGCCCAGCTGAGAAGGACGGCGACGACCAGACAACAACCGGCTGAAGTCAACAACAACAATGCTCTCCCGGCTAGCTCAGAGATCTTGTGAGTATCTTTCCGCCTCAGAAAATCGACCAATAACCCCGAGAACGTTTTAGGGACGGTGCCGCGGCCGAAATGCCCCCGGAAGTGGGCGAAAATTGGGGGGAGAACGTCCCGTTGCCGAGCCAGCAGACGACCACCTCAATGGCGAAGGTTGCCGATTGCGATGGCCGGTCTTTAGTTGTGACTTCGGCTTCAGATTTAGTCTTCTTATCGTTGAGTTCGACATCAGTTATTAAAATTAATAACTATCAAATGTTGTGTCGGGGAAGTTGTTAGAATAGCTAAAGGCCTGTTAGTCGGCTGACCTGTGTTGCTAAGCTTTTACGAATGTCGGTTAGTTTTTGATAATTTATTTTTATTACGGCAATTTCATTAAAATGAATAGATTTTTAATCAAATTGTATCGATGAGTTGTTTAAATAGCCCAGGTAAGGCCTATCCTATTACCATACCCTAGGCCTATGTTCGTTTTGCCGAGATGGCCTGAGATAGGCCTAGGTAAAATTGCTGTCGTATTTGGTTCCTTTTATGAAAGTGCAACGAATATTTGTTCGATGAAATACTCTAAGGCCATTTTAAAGCCCTTTAAATAACCTTGGAGTGTTTGAAAGCTTTTTAAGTAACCTAGGCCAAGGCCTATTGATAAAATTTTATTTCAAAGCTATTATAATAACCTAGGCCTATTGGTAAAAATTTATTTCAAAGCCTTTGAAATAACCTAGGCCTATTGGCAAAATTTTATTTCAAAGTCTTTGAAATAACCTAGGCCTATTGGCAAAATTTTATTTGAAAGCTTTTAAAATAACCTAGGCCTATTGGCAAAATTTTATTTCAAAGCCTTTGAAATAACCTAGGCCTATTGGTAGAATTTTATTTGAAAGCTTTTAAAATAACCTAGGCCTATTGGTAAAATTTTATTTGAAAGCTTTTAAAATAACCTAGGCCTATTGGCAAAATTTTATTTCAAAGCCTTTCAAATAACCTAGGCCTATTGGCAAAATTTTATTTGAAAGCCTTTAAAATAACCTAGGCCTATTGGCAAAATTTTATTTGAAAGCCTTTGAAATAACCTAGGCCTATTGGCAAAATTTTATTTGAAAGCCTTTGAAATAACCTAGGCCTATTGGTAGAATTTTATTTGAAAGCTTTTAAAATAACCTAGGCCTATTGCCTTTGAAATAACCTATTTGGTAAAATTGTATTTGAAAGCTTTTGAAATAACCTAGGCCTATAACCTGGTAGAATTTTATTTGAAAGCTTTTAAAATAACCTAAAATAACCTAGGCCTATTGGTAAAATTTTATTTGAAAGCCTTTGAAATAACCTAGGCCTATTGGCAAAATTGTATTTGAAAGCCCTTGAAATAACCTAGGCCTATTGGCAAAATTGTATTTGAAAGCTTTTAAAATAACCTAGGCCTATTGGCAAAATTTTATTTCAGAGCCTTTGAAATAACCTAGGCCTATGCTGGTATTGTCTTACCTTATAAGTCGCAATTTGATTAATTTTTTATTTATATTTGCGCTTAGCGTCTATGGGGTTCAAAATAACGAGAAGGAAAAATTCTTTTCAAAAACGTAGGTTACAACTTCATAACGTGTACTATAGGAAACTCATAAAATAATACCGGCCTATTGTTCCAGCCGACCCTAAGCCTAGTCCTGCGTCGCTAAGCTTTTGCTGTGATGGGATAGCATAGGCCTAGGCAATATTAGTGTCATTTGGTTAGTGTCTGGTTTATCTTGATGTAGGCAACCTTATTTACTAAAAAAATTTTTTTTTAGTCTCTCTGGAATGTCGTCGTAACCTACTGGAACCTACAGGTCGTTTTGATTTAGTGCAGCTTATAAGCCTAGGCTACCTGTAGGCCTGGTGATATTTTGAGGCAGTAATCGACTTGGGTTAGTTTACAGCTAACTTTGATGTGGAAAGCCCTATTTATGGAAGATTTAGGCTCTTTAGACTGTACAGGTCTTCATGACTTTGAGTGGCATAGGCCTGTAGGCCTAGTCATATTTTGGGTAAATGTAAAGGAGGAGGCTGCAGTAGGATGTTATTTAATAGTATAAATTATTTGGCTGTGAAATATAGAGAATGGTATTATATAATGCAGTGCAAGACATAATATAAGGGAGGAAGCTGTATGGTACAAAGATATCCTTTATATACATATATAACGTTAAGTATACCTTAGTTTAACCAGACCACTGAGCCGATTAACAGCTCTCCTAGGGCTGGCCCGAAGGATTAGACTTATTTTACGTGGCCAAGAACCAATTGGTTACTTAGCAACGGGACCTACAGCTTATTGTGGAGTCCGAACCACATTATAGCGAGAAATGAATTTCTGTCACCAGAAATAAATTCCTCTAATTCTTCAATGGGTGGCCGGAGACTCGAACTCGGGAACTCTACCGACTCGCCCAACGAGGAACTATATCTAGTTTTTTGGCTCGACGATATGGAAAAGGGTATGTATAATGCAGTCAGGTGAGATAATTTGAGAAAATTCCAGGGATAATAAGTCTGCCGTCTTATGCTTATCTTTTTACGTTAATCCCCGAGTGGCTGGTACTAAAAACGTACGGAAATGTCACAGGACGCGATTTTTAGTACCAGTCCCACTGGGATGAAAGTAAAAATATAAAAAAAAAATATGGTGAGTTTTTACACTTGTTTGGCTAAAAAATTGTATGAAAAATGATATATTCGTTTTGCATTTACCATATTTTGACTAAGTAGCCCAGTCACCTTTTGATTAGCTTTACATAGGGCTAGTTTGGGTAAAGTGGAAGGTAGGTAGTTTTGAGGGCTTGATCAGGCTCTTACACTACCCCCAAGCGGGAGCTTAGCCCATGTTTCTTAATTTCCGTGTTACTTCTGTTTAGGGGAGGGGGGCTGTTGCATAATTCTGAAACAGTCTAGCACATATTGATTATTTGTTTCCAAAATATGGGTGCCGCAGGTACACTTGCATTTTAGCTATGAAGTCCAATGCTGTCGTTCCTTATATATGTATCAGGTCTCCCCTTTGTGACTGTGATTGACTTATAACCATAGAAAAATAGACCAGAACTCCAAGTGACAATCTTGTTTCAGGCTTTGAGGTTGTAATTATTGTTTTTTGGCATTAAGAAGTTAATTATGTGATTATTTGACCTTATTTTATGGTTTTAACGGTACTGACAAAGAGTTTCTCATTTTCAGTGCAGGAGGCAAAGCCTGTGATTGTTGCAGTCAGGCCAACGAGTACAACTGCCGTGAACAAGAGCGCGGAACGCGACGAGGTCAACTTCCCGCGACGCGTTCGACCCATTGAGCCAGGCAAAGTCCGTCTGGGTTTCGTTCCTGAAGAATGGTTCAAGTTCTTCTATCCCAAGACTGGCGTGACTGGTAAGTTGCCTTTAAAGCTTTTCAAGTCTGTTTTTATAGGTATTGCCATACACTCGATGTTTTTATAGGTACAATAAACCCCCCCATATTTGCGGGTTAAAGTCCCAATTTTGATAGTTTAAACAAAAAAAAAAGTTATAAAAATGCTTATACCAGAGTATTTTAATAGTTTTATCATAAAAAGTGCATTTAGTCATGAAAATATGAAAATACAGTAATTAGTGAATATTTCTCGGTGAAAAATACTGCAAATGGGCGAATTTTCTGCGAATAATGGGTAGATACGTTCCACAGAGAAATCACGAATGGGGGAGTCCGCAAATAGTGAGATCGCGAATACGAGGGGTTTACTTTATTGCCAGACGCTCAGAGCGCTCATTGATACCTTTAATGTCAGTTTTCTGTGCATAATTTTTGTAACTGTGGAAGTGCTTTACCTCACTGATCCTTGTAGGGGTGGCAGTGCCATCAGTGCACGTCCCACAGTGCACTGTAGGCACTGCTGAAGGTTCTATGCAGTGTCCCTGTGGCCCCTAGCTGCAACCCCTTTCATTCCTTTTACCGTACCTCTGCACATATTCTCTCTCTCTTCCATCTTTGTACCTTCTAACAGTTTCGTAGTGCAACTGCGAAGTTTTCTTCCATTTACACATTTCAGACCTTTTTACTCTCAATATCCCTTTCAATGCTGAATGACCTCATAGGTCCCAGAGCCTTACCTTTGGGTTAGATTTCATATGCCATTCCCATTTATTAAATGAAACGAACAAAACAAAAGTTAATTAAGATATTAGATTTTGCCCAAAATACTCGAAGTAAATCATATTCCTAAATACAGAAATACCAGCATGATTTAGTATATTTAATTTTTCAGTTGTATCAAAAATTTAAAGTCATGTACTCTAGTTAGTCTTTTGACTGTATGCCGCGAACAATCTCCTATATATGAAGCTGTAGGTTCGTATATTAGAAAAAATACAAATTTTAATTTTTAATTTGTTATATGTTGAATATAAAAGGCACAATTCAGCAACTGCCTACTGCTGGAAAAAAAAGTAATTGGGTAGTTTTCTTTATTCTGAAATTATTAACTTTTAGCAGATAGCATCCTGGAAAGCTTTTACTTGTTGATTACCTGTCACAAGGTAAAAGTTTGAGATTACAGTATCTGTCAAAGAATAATGCTTTGTACAGAGAATACAGGACTGCCTTTGAGAGAGGTGACGTGCAAGTGTTTGGATAAGATTTGAATGATTTTTTTTTTATAGGTCCATACATGTTTGGAGTGGGATTAGGTACATTCCTCCTTTCCAAGGAGATTTACATCATGGAGCATGAGTTCTACACTGGCCTGTCTATCTTGCTGATGACAGTATATGCTGTCAAGAAGTTCGGCCCAGGCCTTGCTGCATATTTGGACAAGGAAATTGAGGTAAGGATTGTGTTCTTGTCCTTTCATGATAGGGTCCTTTGTTGAGTATTATACGTTAAGTATACCTTAGTTTAACCAGACCACTGAGCTGATTTACAGCTCTCCTAGTGCTGGCCCGAAGGACTAGATTTACTTTACATGGCTAAGAACCAACTGGTTACCTAGCAACAGGACCTACAGCGTATTGTAGAATCGGAACCACATTGTAGCCAGAAATGAATTTCTGTCACCAGAAATAAATTCCTCTAATTCTTCATTGGCCGGTCGGAGAATCAAACGCGGGCCCAGCAGAGTGCTAGCTGAGAACGATACCAACCCGTCCAATGAGGAACTACTTTGTTGAATATTATAGAAATCTGACGTGTGTACAGTATGAGTGCCCCAAATGGGGGCAGTGCCATCAGTGCACCTCATGCTGTGCACTGTAGACATTACTTAAGGTTCTTTTCAGCATCCTTTTGGCCCGTAGCTGCAACCCCTTTCATTCCTTTTACTGTAACTCCATTCATAATTTCATTCTTGCATCTTACTTTCCACTCTCTCCTAACGGTTGTTTCATGGTGCAACTGCAAGGTTTTCCTCCTCTTGTTAACTTTCAAACCTTTTTACTCTCAATTTCCCTTTTCAGCACTGAATAACCTTTGGCCAAAATGTTATATTTCGTTATTAAGCATGATTGTTATACATCTGGAGGGTGTAAAGCTCTGCTGATAACATCTTATACTTTTTGTAGGAGGTGGAAGGCAGCTGGGTAAATTACCGGACAAACAGCATAAAGAGCATCAAAGATGCCATTGAGGCAGAGAAGAAAGCCCAGTGGGAGGCAGAAGGACAGACTGTGCTCTTCGATGCCAAGCGCGAGAACGTGGCCCTTCAGTTGGAGGCTGCATACAGAGAAAGACTGGCCACTGTCCATGCTGAGGTAAGCTTAGAGTTTGTGTATAATATTAGTCATTGGCATTTTCTTGTTTATTTTTTCTTTTTGTGGAGAACAGGCCACTGTCCATGCTGAGGTAAGCTTAAATTTTATGCATATTAGTCATTGGCGTTTTCTTGTTTATGTTTTCTTTTTGTGGAGAACATTTTCATGCACTACTGTTCCTAAGCTGAAGATTTTAAAATTAATTTGGCATAGCTTCGTAGAATATTGAGAAAGAAGACGTATCATGACCAGAAATTTGTGGTAGAAATTAGTCTGAGTAGAGCAGTCTTAGTCAGAATGTTTATTGTGCAGAATTTACGGGGCTGTACATTAATTTGTAAGTTCTATGGCAAGAGATGAAGAATTGGCCCCCGAGCATTCATTATTTACCTTGCTAATTGGGTAGTACTTAGCATCCAGATGTTGTCCTCTGCTGCAAACTGCATTCATTACTTCAATAGAAGAAAGTTGGCTCTTATGGTACAACTTCCATGGTCATTTGATGCAGTTTCACTCCTTTGAGTATTTAATTATTTACCTTTCAGTTCTCGTTGCATTTTGATGAGCATTAATATCTGTTGTGAACAGTTTCTTTGTAGACATTCATTTTCTGTATGTGGTGCAAGTTTATGGAGGGAAATGGATGGTTTTAACATGAATATTACATTCTGTAGTCAAAATTAATTTCAGTGGGTGCCATGTCATTGATATATATATTTTTAAAATTTATTGGTGTACTCTATATTTAGGAAGAATAGGTTATTAGTCATTTTGCCTGAACAAGGGTTTTTATAGTTTTATTTAGTACTTAATTTGGGGATGAATATGAATATTTAACATAGGTGTTGGTAGAATATGATAAAGGAGGTTTTAATAATTCCTCAACAAGTCCACCCTTTAAAACTTTTTCTTGTACTTTGTTTAATTTTTTGTAGGAGTAGTTTTTCAGTGTTTGTGTAAGCATGTTTTGTGTTGTCATGTAAGAAAATCTGATTACTTGTAAAAGCACTGGTAGTCTTGTATATCTGCACGATATTTAAGTATTAAAGATTTGTTAGTCTCAGTTGTAAATTTCCTGAGAAGGGCCGGCACCTTGAAGATCGTATTAGTCGTTAATGACAAAAAAGATATTTTTTGCTTCGCAAGAAAAGGTGTCATTGCTGTCAGCTGTTGAATCCTCACAAGTCTGGCGTATTTCAGTGAAAGAGATCCTTTTGTCTCAAAAGTATGAAGCATGGTGAGGTGCCATGGTCTAGTCTTCAAACATATACTTATAAGAGCACAAGCTTTTAAGAAGCATTCAGAAGGAAGAGTATAACGTTCTTGAGCGAGAGATATCGCTCATGTCACTGAAATCAATCTTGTGGGAATTGCAGGTGAAGAAGAGGTTGGACTACCAGCTGGAGACCGCCAATGTCAAAACGCGCATTGAACAGAAGCACATGGTGGACTGGATTGTCAGCAGCGTGAAATCTTCCATCACCCCAGCCCAGGAAGCTGCCGCCCTCAAGCAGTGCTTCGCTGACCTCAAAGCTTTGGCACCCAAGGCTGCATAGAGGAAGGACCTTGTTGCAATAATGTTAAGCTGAGAGTTGAAGATTATTTTTATTCGGTTAATATTTCCCTGTAGGTGACTCAGATCTAGAAGTTTCAGGGATAAATTTTTGCTATCCCTTGTATAAAGGAACTTACGACCGGTGTCATTCCGTACCTATTACCGTAAGAGTTTCGTGTTGGGAAATATTGGTTTTCTAATGTGAAGTGGCTGTGTAGAGGTCATATGTAAATAAAAGATTTTCCAACTGAATTATTTTGGATTCGGATATCCTTTTTGATTTATGAATACAGATGATTTTTGAATGCATGACATTGCCAATTGTACTAAAAGGTGTTGGAATAGCATGAGAATTTTCATTTGCTAATGCAGGAGTATTGAACTCTTGTAGAGGGACATTTCAAGCTTAACACATTTCAAAACCCTTGTTGTTTTTCCTCTGTTGTTAAAAGGAAAATTTAACAGACTGTGCAACTAGAAAATTGCTTGGGTGAGGTAAAGAAACAGTACTTCAATGAAATGTGCTTGTCTTCACATGAGAGAGACCATAGCACCATGGGAACAGCAGAAGAAGGCAATAATGAAACTACTGGCTTGAAAGATGTCAAATGCCTAAACTTTGCACATTGCAGGAGCTCAGAATGTTTAGTGATGCACTGTGCATGTTACTTGGAATGCTGGTTTGGGACAGTCGAGCCCAGTAATGGTAAGCTTGGAAAATGACACTTCCATGTGAAATTGTAATGTAAAAAGCCATTAGGATTTTAATTTTGATGAAGTCAAGACAGCAAATTGCAACCCTAGATCAGGCCAAGGTACCTTTGTTCTGCATATTTTTTATGGTCAGTATTGACAGAAGTCAGGCCTGGACTTTTCTTATAAATTGGCAACCCTGCTGGCTGATTAACCTTTAGAAGCCTCTTGGGTTTATAGTCTGTTGACTCTGTCCATAAGGGTTTGCAGCTGAAGATTTAAAGAAAGAAGACTGTTGAGTCCTCATTCAACTAGCAACCTTTAGGCCAGTCATATGAAATTAGAAAAGTGGTACAAAGTAAAGTTTTAACTACTGTCTATTTCCAAAAATCTGTACTCTAGTTTGTTCAGTGAATTGAGTGTTTACTGTAGTGGATTCTGGATATTTAGCTCATGATTTTTAGTTCATTATGGTATTGTGGTTTTATTCACTAACATTTTTTAACATTTACAAATATTAGAGTACAAATATTTTTGTTTTGTAACTAGTAGTCCTTGGTAAAATTAGGGCACCCCAGGTAATTATAGGGTGACTCTCAGAAACACCGTACAATAATGTTCTTTTGGCTGGTATATTTGAAATATTGTTTTGATGGCTGTGTTTACACTTTTCAGTAGTTATAGCCAAAAAATGCTGATATACCTTCAGTTGTGCCTCGCTGTCGAACTTCTGTTTCAGAGGTCTCCTATTCCTCACGCTTGAACTGTGGAACAGTCTCCCTTAGGATGTCGTGCAGTTAGAACCTCTTAAAGTTCAAGCAAAGATGCAATGCAGTTCTAAAACAATTCTTGTACTTTTAATAATTTATTTACAATTTTATCTAAACATTAATCTTTGAGTTCTAATAACTGATCTGTTTTTGTTTTTCCTGGTACCTTCAGTAATTTCTTTCAGCGAACTCCATATTCTTTGGAGGCTTGAATTTCAAGCCAATGGCCTCTGCAGACCTGTTCTGTATGTGAGTAGGGTTCATTTCCCGGATAATAATTACTAATAATAGAAAGTGTGCTGGGCACAGTTCCTGATCACAGGACAACATCTGCTATTCATAGAAACTTCAGTACCAAAGCAGAGACTAGCTTGTATCTTGTGTTACCGAACAGCCTGTCTGGTCAGCTGTTAAAAGATGGAACATTCTTGTTAGTTCCACCTGTTTAAGGAGACCATATCATATTTTAGATGTTTGTCGCAGTTTAGGGCAAATTTGGTGAGGTGGTTTGCACCAGTGTGTCACGTGGTAACCAGTAAGATTTCAGTGTGCTTGTTGATTGTTTGGGATCTTAGGATGTAGTGGTCGGTGTGGGTTGGAGAACATGGCCCCCTACCGTTCCTCTCCTCCCCGGTTATTCTCCTAGTTATCCAGACCCCATAGGGAGGTAGTGTGCCGTCAGTGCACCTCATGCAGTGCACTGTAGGCATTACTTAGGTTCTTTGCAGCATCCCTTCAGCCCCTAGTTACAACTCCTTTCATTCCTTCTATTGTACCTCTATTCATATTCTCTTCCTCCCCTCTTGTTTTCCACCTTCTTATAACAAATTTTTCAAAGTGCAACTGCAAGGTGTTCCTGCTATTAAGTCTTAAAGGCCTTTTCACTGTCATTTTCCATTTCAGCAATGAACGACCTTGTAGACCCCAGTGCTTGGCCTTTGGCCCAAATTCTATATTTGAATCTATTCTAGTTATCTAGGCCTCAGCTAGTCCAGTGCCTGTACTGTGAGATACTCCATATATGAAATGCTGCAGTTTGCATACCAAGGAAAAATTCGAATCACTTCAGAAATTTTAATTATTTCCTTCATAATCTTGCTTGACAGTTCAGTGGCTTCTTAAGGCTTGTTCCAGGGCACAGTAGCCATTACTTGAGGTTCTTTGCACTGTCCTTTAGCCCCTAGCTGCAACTTCTCCTAACAGCTGTTTCGTAGTGCAGCTTTGAGGTTTTCCTCTTGTTACACCTTTAAAGCCCTTCTACTTTCAGTCTCCCCTTTCAGCGCTGAATGGCCTCATTGGTCCCAGAACTTGGTTTTTGCCCTAAATTTTATATTCCACTTGAATACTGTTTAATTTTGAGCAGTAACAGAGGGGCGCTGGCATGTTTACTGTACAAGGTATTTACTTATTTAGTTTTGCAAATGATAATTTTATTTTTTTAATAATTGAAAGTGTATTTACTTTTCTTGATGTAGTAGGTCAGTTTTAGCCATGACCCTAAAGTAGCACAGTAGTGTAATTGTAGGTCTGTTTAACCACTTTTAGTTTTTGTCAACAGAAGAATCGTACTTGTGAGTTGATCTAATTTTTGTATGTTTTTAATGTAATGGAGCACCCAGAAACATGACTACATTACTCTGAAATTAAATTTCTTGGAAGAACAACTTGCCTTGCATTAAAATGACAGGACCCTTGAGGAGTTTTTATGAGAATGCAACTGCTGAACTGCGATCTCTTTTGTTGTGTGTGGAGTCTGTTGTATTGAACTACTGAATTTTTGTATTGGTTTGATAGAAAAGTCAGCAAGAGGAATGAGTTAAAGCTTTATAGTTTCACCATGAAAGAAAATTGACCAGGAAAATGTTCTCCCTTTAAGCATACCGAGAGAGAGAGAGAGAGAGGGTTACTGATTTTGTTACACTTGTTGTACAAGTCGTGTGGTGTTTCGTCTCGTAGGAAAGTGGACGTAACATTACGTAAAAACAGTGAAGGAAGATCAATCTTTTAGTGAGGATGCCCTCTGAAATCATTGTTCCCCTTGTAGCAGGTAGTGCCGTCAGTGTACCTCACGTGGAGTATTGTAGGCATTGCTTTAGGTTCTTTGAAGCATCCCTTGGGCCTGTAGCTGCAACCTCTTTTATTCCTTTTTCTGTACCTCTGTCCATATTCTCTTTCTGCCATCTGACTTTCTACCTTCTCTAACAATTGTTTCACAGTGCAACTGTGAGGTTTTCATCCTGTTACACCTTTCAAACCTCCTTACTGTCAATATCGCTTTCAGCAGTGAGTGACCTCACAGGTCCCAGTGCTTGGCCTTTGGACTAAATTCCGTATTCCAATTCAAATTCCTCTTGGATTATTTTGTTACTTAAACATAAACAGTGAACACCCCGTATTCGCGGGGGAATGTGTACCGCACGCCCCCACGAATAGCTAAAATGCGCGAATACTTAAAACCCCTCTAAAAACACTTAGAACTGCCCATTTTGATAGTTTAAACACAAGAAAAACCATGTAAAAATGCTTATACCTGAGTAATTTAATAGTGTTATCACAAAAAGTGCATTTATTCATGAAAATTATATGAAAGTACAGTAATTAGTGAATATTTCTCGGTGAAAAATACCGCGAATGGGCAAATAAGTTCGAGAGCAGGGAACAAATATACAAAATAAGCTTTACTTCTTCCTACACGAATAGAAACCTTCGGTCTTTACATAGGACTTAGCTTGCAGAAGCGAGCTGGAACGGCAGTTAACTTTCAGAAAAGCTTTAGATTTCAGGCTTCTCTTTAAAAATTGTATTTTAAGCTTGCAGGCATTATTTAAGGGTCTTTGCAGCATCCCTTCGGCCCCCAGTTGCAACCCCTTTCGTTCCTTTTGCTGTACCTCCATTCATATTCTTTCTTCCGTCTCACTTTCCACCGTCGTCTAACAATTGTCTCATAGTGAAACTGCGAGGTTTTCCTCCTATCACACCTTTAAAACCATTTACTGTCAATTTTCCCTTCAGCGCTGAACAACCTCACAGGTCCCAGTGCTTGGCCTTTGGCCTAAATTGTATATTCAATTTAAATTTGCAGTTGACTGGGAAGGAAAGATCACCACAGATGCAAAGTCAGGGTTAATGTGGGTGAAGAGAATGCAAGTCATTAGTAACAAACGCATTTCGTGTGAATGTAGAATCTTAGGCTAGCAGTTAGGGGAAAAATTTTTCTGTCTATCCAGTTGTTAAATTGTTAACAATCTGCAATATATTAAAAGAATGTAATGTAAAAAATAATGCCTTGGGTCAGCCCTGTGAGAATTGAGAATCCTAACTCAGCATAATGTTAATAATAATAAATAATAATAACAGTACCTCATGCAAAAGTATATCTTAGTCTAACCAGACCACTGAGCTGATTAACAGCTCTCCTAGGGCTGGCCCGAAGGATTAGGTTTACTTCACGTGGCCAAGAACCAATTGGTTACCTAGCAACGGGACCTACAGCTTATTGTGGAATCCGAACCACATTATAGCAAGAAATGAATTTCTATCACCAGAAATAAATTCCTCTTATTCTTCACTGGCCGGTCGGAGATTCGAACACGGGGCCAGCAGAGTGCTAGCTGAGAACGGAACAGCGTTGAATGACCCCTTAGGTCCCAGTGCTTGGCCTTGGGCCTAGATTTTGTATTCCAGTGCCAGTAATAACAACAACAACAATAGTAATGGAACTGATAAATGAATGGTATGATAGTGGGAAGATATCTTGGACTGGGATTTATATATGTAGGGGTAGTGCTATCGGTGCACCTCGTGCGGTGCGCTGTAGGCATTACTTGAGGTTCTTTTCAGCGTCCCTTTGGCGCCTAGCTGCAACCCTGTTCATTCCTTTGTTGTACCTCTGTTCATATTCTCTTCCTTCCATCTTACTTTCCACCCTTTCATAACAATTGATTCGTGGTGCAACTGCGAGGTTTTCCTCCTGTTACACCTGCCAAACCTTTTACTCTCCGTTTTCCGTTCAGCGCCGAATGACCGTAGGTCCTTGTGCTTGGCTTCTGGCCTAAATTCTATATTCTGTTGTATATTCTACGGAATCTTCCGCATTATTTTCTTGTACCAAAAACCAGAATAAAAACGACCAACTCAAAGGCAAAAATTTCTGCAAGATTTTATGTATCATCAACTTTTATTGTGATTCTTAGTTTTCTGTAAAAGAAAACTCTTGAGATGGCTATTTGTCTGTCCATCAGCACTTTGTCTGTCCGCCCTCAGATCTTAAAAACTACTGAGGCTAGAGGGCTGCAAATTGGTATGTTGGTCATCCACCCTCCACTCATCAAACGTACCAAATTGCAACCCTCTAGCCTCAGTAGCATTTTTATTTACCGGGCTGTGGCTGAAAGTTTTGTGGGCAGCAGCTGAGGGTTTTATACAGCATTATACACTGTACAGAAAACTTGATTGCGCCGAAGAAACTACAGCGCATTTTGTACTTATTTATATTTGGCTTCTGTATTTCCTGATGTTGAATTTGAATTTGCTTTTATTGGGTCAGTGGAAGAACAACGTATGATATTGGACTAGTGTATTTAATGGAACAGAAATTAATAATAACATGGACATTGTAAAAGCAACTGAATTTTATAAAACATCTACAGTATTTGAATGCTCAACATATTACTAGCCCCATTCAACATTCAACTTAAGAAGTGTAGTAACTCAGTTTCACTAAACTATTGGTATGCAGTATGTAAATATCTGCGTGGTAACTGAATACTGTAAATATTGGTAACTGAATACTGTAAACCCCCCATATTGGTATGGTAACTAATGAATACTGTTCAACATTCAACTTAAGTAAACCCCCATATTTGCTGAATACTGTAAACATTGGTATGGTAACACTGAATACTGTAGTAAACGCCCCATATTCGCTTTCCCACGATTCCCGGACTCGCCAATTTGCAGATTGTTATATAGAACATATACACACATTATTCGTGGAAAATTCGCTTATTCGCGGTATCTTTCGCTGAGAAATGTTTACTGATCACTGTATTTTCATATCGTTTTCATGACTAAATGCACTTTTTGTGATAAAACTATTAAAACACTCGGGTGTAAGCATTTTTAGAGGGTTTTTTTGTGTTTGAACTATCGAAATAGGGACTTCTAAGTGTTTTTAGAAGGGTCTTAAGTATTCGCAGGTTTGGGCTATTTGCGCGGGGAGGGGGGATGTGTGACACGCATCCCCCGCGAACACGGGGGGGGTTTACTGTACAGTATTCTGTAGGGCGACAGAGTAGTCGCCTTATACGTGTTACTTACTCTTCCCTAAAGTGCAGCAAATGTGATAAATTTTGACTTGGAAACTCAAGTAGATGATAATGCAGCAGTTAAGTGGTAAAGGTACCTGTTCTTGGGAAGCTTGAGTTTCAAGTCAGTGGCCCTGAGAGCCTGTTCCATGTGAATTATTATCCGCTTGTGAATAATAATAATAATAATATAGTAATAATAATGATTGGTGTGGGCAGATGAAAATGGAGTTACTGAATTTCTATATTTTAAATGATTATCCTCTATATTTGAAATGGTTATCCTCTATATTTGAAATGGTTATCCTCTGTATTTTAAATGGTTATTCTCTATAGTTTGAATGGGTATCCTCTTTATTGTAAATTGTTATCCTCTTTATTGTAAATTGTTATCCTCTATATTTTAAATGGTTATCCTCTATTTTAAATGGCTATCCTCTATTTCAAATGGTTATCCTCTATTTTAAATGGCTATCTCTATATCTTCAATGGTTATCCTTGATATGGTACATGGTTATCTTTCATTGTGAATGGTTATTCCCTATATTTTAAATGGTTATCCTCTATATTTCTGAATGGTTATCCTCTGTTTCATATGGTTATACTTTATGTTTTAAATGGTTCTCAATTTTAATTATCCTTTATATTTTAAAAGGTTATTCTCGATTTTGACTGGTTATCCTCTGTTTTACTTGGTTATCCATTATATTTTAAATGGTTATCCTGAATTTAAATTGGTTATCTCTATATCTTCAATGATTATCCTTCATATTGTACACATGGTTATCCTCGACTGTAAATGGTTATCCTCTGTATTTTGAATGCTTATCCTTTATATTTTAAATTATCATCTGTTTTGAATGGTTATCCCCCTATATTTTGATTGCTTATCGTTTATATTTTAAATGATTATCTTCTATTTAAAGTGGTTATCCTCTGGTGTCAAACAGAAATCTGCAATGCATCCACATACACTCTTCCCAGCTAGCCAAATGTGCAAGCTTTGTGTACATGGTATTTTATGGTTGGTATTGCAACAAAGTCCTTTGCAACTATGCAGTGGGGTTCTGAGAAGACTGAAGGTACTGTCTGTGGTTGCCAGTGTAGTTCCTGTTAATTATACCTCCTCATACCACTTCTGGGTGCAGAGTAAGGATCACTTGCCCTAGAGTTGTCACCTGAGAAGCCTGGCCTAGTGGAACGCGTGTCGTCCCTCTCAGCCTCTGACCTGGAATAGTTCAAGTTGCTTCTTGGAATTGGGGAGACTTGAGGACGCCTGGACGTTGAGGGTCTGGTATAGAGATCTTCCACTGGTCTCGTTTCTGGACGTCTGTAGGGATCTCTGTCCGGAGGCGCGGGCCTACCAAAATTCTGCATGGGATAGACGTCGTCTCTGGGTCTGGCTGGTTCGTCGTCCATGTAACCCGGGTTGTTGTGATCGCGAAGGAATCCGTCGATGGGTACGCTTGCTTCGGATACCTGCAGATAAGGATACATGTCTTGAGTGTGCTTTTCTTTGTGAAGGCAATTTGGTTTTTGAAGTTTCTGGTTTTGAGATTAGCATGATGCGTTAGGTTAGAAAATGAAACAAAATTATTATTATTATTATTTAGAAGATGAACTCTATTCATATGGAACATACCCAAAGGGGCCATTGACTTGAAATTCAAGCTTTCCAGAAAATATGATGTTCATTTGAAAGAAGTAACAGAAGTTCAAAGGTGCGACAGAAAGAAGAGATGAGTTATTAAAAGAAAAAAGAAATAAACAAGCTGGTAGTGAAGACAGGATGTTTCATTGGAGTGCCAAGGAAAACTGTTCAATTGAAACTTCAAAACATAAGCAAAGATGCAATGCATTACTACCCTAAAGCAATTCTCTTTGTATTTTACAGTTTACTTACATTTTTATTTGTTGGTTTATTAATTTGACAGTTTATCTTATCTTTCTTAATAATTGAATTATTCTCTGTATTTCCTATTACCTTCTGTTATTCCTTCGCATGAACGTCATATTCTGTGGAAGCTTGGATTTCAAGTCAATGGCCCCTTTTGTTATAGGGTTCATTTTCTGAATGGGGATGATAATGATATTTTGAGTCCAAAAAGTACTTACAGACATAAAAATTGTAAAAATTTGGAGTCACAATGAGAAACTGGACATACACAGGAAAATTATTAAAAGTGGGAACAAGTTGAACAAGGAAATCATTCTGGGAGAGACTTTGAGGTTTTCCTCCTGTTACACTTTTCAAACCTTTTAACTCTCAATTCCCCTTTCAGCACTGAATGACCTCATAAGTCCCAGCACTTTGCCTTAGACCTGAATTTTATATCCCTATTCTTGAATCAGTGTTTTGTGTTTATTTTTGGACAATAATCAGATATTTATTCTCCATCATATGAGCAGCCACTATGAAAAATTATAAGGAATTTTAAAGTGTCATCAAATTTACAGGTAAAACTTTTGATGGAGGCTTTGCAAGCGCTTGAGAGAAGGTCTTGAAATCTTGCATTCTTTCCAGTCATGGGAAATTGGCCTAAATATCTCATGATTTTCTGGAATATGTTCCAAGTTACGACTGGTATTCTGAGAGCTACCAGTGTTCAAGTGGTTTAATTCTTGAAATGGAAGAGGAATTGGGATTGTCTGCATTTGATCAGGAACTAAAGACAAAATGGAACCTTAACTTATAATTTATATATTTGACTCTTAAACAGTTAGCAGTAAAAACTTGGTGCAATTATACATGCAATTGCAATATAAGGACAGCCTTGAGGTATTGGTTATAAATCGCACAGTTTCGGAAAATTACCCAAATATTATATACGAATATGCATTGTGGGGAGGAACATACCTGTAGCAACATTTTAATGGCTTTAAAAAATTGGAATCATACCTTGTTGTATTCCTTGTTCTTCTCCTTCTTGGTTTTGCTGCTTTTGATGGCCCTAAAGGCTATGCCAACGATGAGGACAAGGAGGATTAGCCCTCCCAGTGTGCCGAAAACTGCGGTGAATAGGACCCCATCATTGAGAGCCTTGATTTCATTCTGGACTGCATTTTGGGCGTTGTCTGCGTGCTGGAAAGAAAATGAAACATTAACTTCCTTGTTTTGAAGAGGGACTCATAACTATAGTTTCTTGGTTTCCTTAGTTCTGGAACGAAATTAAAGCATTAACTTCCTTGGATTTGGAGAGGGACCTGTAACTACAGTTTCTTGGTTTCCTTAGTTCTGGAACGAAATTGAAATATTAAACTCTCTGGTTTGGAAGAAATGTTTGAAGGAACAGGAGAACAGGATAAAGTAAAGTGAACGTGAGGTCAAAAGAAGCAAGTCCAAACTGAAGGCGGTCAGGTAGGAAGCCAAGGGCTGAGTGCAGTAGAGTTGTGTTGATTGTGTCAGGTGTGTCACAGAAACTGCTCCTCAAGTTTGATGTATTTCCTTGGGCTATGGTGTCCCAGCATTGAAAAGAAAGAGGAAGATGTCCGTGTGGTGGAAGGGTTGGCCTTAAGAGGAGGTACTTTACTATATTGTATGTCTGTTGCCTAAGGGACTGACTGAATTAGAAGGTAGTATTAAGATGGCTATAGAACAGAGGGGTTGCGACAGCCTATGGGATTTGGAAAGAAGGGCTGTTGGACAATTATTGGATAAGAGTATCGAATTGATAAACTGGCCCAAAAGCTATGACTGAGTATACCAGGTCTGGACTTCTCAGTGCAGCAGATGCAAAGGCACTTTGAAGAAAATTGAGGGGATTTGGAAGGATTACGATTGTAACACCCTAAAGTTTCTTGTTTGAGTGTCCTGAGAAGGTCATATTAAAAAGGGAGAGAGCTGCTGAGATGTAGGCTAGTGTTTAGAGGCTTAAGATCTCAAAGAGGAGATGGTTTGGACATGTGGTGAGGAGGGGAGAGCAGCAGCTATTCAAGGAGCAGTCGACGTACTAAGGTTCTCTGCAGTGTCCCTCAGCATTATGCTGTATTTATTGTGTGTGTGAAGTGATCATTTACGTACAAATTATGGAACATTTTGCATCAGTGTGAAGTTCTCTGTCAGTAGGGTAACCCAGTGATTAGCTGTCATTGTAATCAAAAGGACTGGCAGTTTCAGCCGTTATTGTTCATGGGTTAATATCTTGCACAACTCAGATAAGGCTCTCATTACTGATTACACGTGATACGTGTTAAGCTGAGCGAATCAGGACATTTGCGCAAATGAACACCATGCTTAGGTAAGTGTGTGGTGTTCAGGACTACTTAAAGCTCTGGCTACTTGATCTAACATGGTAAGGAAAGTTGGGGGAAGGAATGGATCTTGATATATTGCAGAGAGCTGCTGATACTCCTCCGTTAAAACTCTGCTGTAGATAAACCATATCATGTAATGATAAGACCTTAGAGATATGAGGCGGATGCTTCAGGGCTCCTAGTAGGAATTTCCACCACTAGAATGGCTCACGTTTAAGGCACTAAAAAGAGAGGAAGTGAAAACAGAGCAGAGAGAGAAGATGCTAAATAAAGATAAGGGAAGAAACGTCTTTGGGCCCATTTACTGGAAAAAATACCCTTGCAGACTTAAGCCACGAATTGTGTTTCTAGTGGTTAGCTGTCTGGGGTCATGTGCCACAGCCATGATAGGGAAGGGCACAGGGCTGGCAACCTCATCCCAAAACGGTGGAAGATTATATGCAAGGGAAAACAGAAGCAGGTAGAAAGCCAGTCTAAGAATTATGCCAGTCGGTTGGGCAAAGACCAGAAGTCCTTGCCACTCGCAACGGGCTCCCACCTTTGGGCAATGGCCTGTGTTGGCATAAGGCCAGCTTTATATAAACCAATCACCCCCACCTATATTTCAAAGAGGAGCGAAGAAGGCCAACATATTCTCGAAGAAAGGAATTTGTGACATTTAAACCAAATAATCTTTCCAGGACAAGCATGAAGTAGCTGAACACTCAGAATGTTGATAGAGGTGAGAGATTTAATTACGCACACACTCACATATGCATAAGCACAGTTTAGATTAATTTAGGTTAATCCAGCCCAATGTTTGTGTATCTTTGATCTACGAAACCTAGCAATCCATATAGCTAAATGTCAAGTACAATGTAACCTTGTGTGTGGGAGAGGTTGCAGGTAAGACGAAGCAGCAGATATCCGCTGACCGTGGCAGGTTAGGTTAGGATAGGAATACGAGGAAAGGACTCCAAAATAAAATGAACTGGTTTCTCTTGGAATGGAAAAAGGAGCGCTCACACACACACACACATACAGGCGGGATTTGCTTCAATGGACAAACTTGTACCAGCTGAAGTTAACCTCGTGGAAAATTAGGAGAGCGAGCACATTTGGTATAAAGAGTTGAATAAATGCAAGCAGTTCATAATTATGCATGTCAGTTTTAATGCACAACAAAGCGAGTTAAGACAGCTTACCGTGCTTATTTCATGCAGTTTGCTTCTTGTAACGGTTATGTTAAGGCTTTCTTTTATGAACTTCGGGTCAGTAGCGTAGCTCATTTGACCATTGAGGTTTGAGCTGAGCGACGTCAAGCTTTCCAAATCATCCTGACCCCAGTTGTCGACATTCTGGCTCAGAGACGTGAGTTGTGTGTCGATATCATTGAGCGTCTTCTCCAGAGCTCTGCAACTGTCATCGGCGCCTTCTGAGCAGATACTCTCCCCATCTGATATGCTCTTGAAGTGTATGAGATCGATGAGGGGTCGCGCAAGGTCCTTTCCTTGGGACCCGCTGTGTTCAGTCGTCGTCGTAGGCACTGCTGTTGTTGTAGTGGCTTCGGCTTCTGTCAGAGCATCTTGGAATATTTGGAGGTTACTGGTAATGTTTTGAAGGATAACATCCGTCTCCTCCAGGACCTCTTTCTCTGTCGGGAAAGATTTGGGTGATGTCACATTCTGACTAAGTTGAGGGGAAAACAAAGTATTTGTTGGGGCAAATGGTCTGAGTTCCTGTGCAAAGAGAGTTGAGGCAGTTGGTTATGGTTTCCCAGTGTGCATTGTCAAGATGTCGAGAGAGAGAGAGAGTCAAAATTAATGACGTACATAGGCTTCTTTTAATTTGACAGAGAGAGAGAGAGAGAGAGAGAGAGAGAGAGAGAGAGAGAGAGAGAGAGAGAGAGAGAGAGATCTTCGAACAATTTGGAAGACATCTTAGCAGATACATTACTGAACTGTGACATTCAGTTAAGCAAACCCAGGTGGCTTAAATTCTCTCTCTCTCTCTCTCTCTCTCTCTCTCTCTCTCTGTGTGTTTGAATATGATTTTAGTCATCGCTTCTTTTGTTTTTCCGATAAGCCAAATAACCATAAAACACATATATAAATATATATATATATACATATATATACATATGTATATATACAGTGTATATTATATATATTTATATATGTATATATATATATATATATATATATATATATATATATATATATATATATATATATATATATATATATATATATATATATATATATATATATATATATATATATATATATATATATATATATATATATATATATATATATATATATATATATATATATATATATATATATATATATATATATATATATATATATATATATATAATATATATATATATATATATATATATATATATATATATATATATATATATATATATATATAATATATAATGTAGGCAGCAGTTTGTTTATTGTGCAGGTTTCTTTGAACGCTAGGTGACTGCGAACTTTAAGTGTTTTGATATCGGTTCTTTCCAGTGTTCTGTAGTCACTCCTCACTTCACCCCTCACTTCACTACTCGAAGTTCGTAGAGTTATAAAAGGGAGCCACTTCTCAATAATTCCTTTTATTTTTTTGTCTCTATAGCGAGCTTCCGGACTGTACTTCGTCCATAATCATGCTAGACTAAAATATTTAAATCGTTTCATGACGAGAAATAATAATTACAAATAAGTAAACAATTGGTTAAAATATTACAATTTTCATGGAATTATTGTTAACATGTAACAAGTCAAAGAATGGGTAACTGTAAGTGGTTAAAACAAAAGAACACCTGTACAAAGAATTAGGCGTTTAACAAAGGTAATTAACAAAGGTAAATGAACATATATATATATATATATATATATATATATATATATATATATATATATATATATATATATATATATATAATAAATATATATATACATATAAAGAAAGGAAAGGAAAGAGAAACAATGGAGCACTGCAAGGCCTTGCGACTTCTAGTCCTTTACTGTGCTAAGGACCAGAAGTCGAAAGGCCTTGCAGCAATCCAATGTTTCTCTTCCGTCGTGGATTTTGTCTTTATTTCTATATTCATCACGTTCCATATTTTCGTGATTCAGTCATACATACATTATTATATATATATATATATATATATATATATATATATATATATATATATATATATATATATATATATATATATATATATACTAGGGCTGGCCCGAAGCATTAGATTTATTTTACGCGGCAAAGAACCAATTGGTTACCTAGCAACGGGACGTACAGTTTATTGTGGAATCCGAACCACATTACAACGAGAAATGAATTCCTATCACCAGGAATAAATTCCTCTAATTCTTCATTGGCTGGTCGGAGAATCGAACGCGGGCCCAGCAGAGTGCTAGCCGAGAACGATACCATCCCGTCCAATGAGGAACTAACTCCCCCTAAAGCTGGTCTGTTGCGAATGAGTAGGTTTTGGAGTTTCTTATTTTTATAGTGAATCCTGAGACAGACATTATCGCCTTCAGAAGTTGGTTCGTTGTTTTTCCTCGCCAGTTATTAACGACTCATCAAGGATGACTTTATCCAAAACCTCTTGTACAGATTCATCTATTACTTCCATGGGAAAGTTATTGTTTGTTAACATCTGTCTTATTCTGGTAGTTTCGTTGAGGAAGGAACCCCAGTGGCTGCAAACCCTATACCCTCTGTGTAACAATGTGGTGATTACTCCTATTTTGCATTTTTCGGGACAAACACCATTGAAATTAACGCAGTCTCCCAGGTTAGTTGACTTTACAGACGCCGAAGTTTTTACAGTGCTGTTGGATAAAGTGAGCAAAGCATCCAAAAACGGCAAAGAAATATGTTTCCAGTTCAAAAGTAAACTTAAGAACAGACTCCTCCTCAAGTTTAGACTTCAGCCTCAATAAGAAATTTACATTGTCGACAACAATAAAACCATCATCAACATATCGTTATGTTCCAACACCCTGTTCTCTAAATTGCACATAGAAAGTTCTGCAAAAGTAGGACCCAGAGCACTCCCCATACTAACTCCTTCAATGAAACCTGCATAATAAACTGCTGCTTACATATATATATATCACTCTCACTTTTAACCTTACACTTGAGATGGTCAAGGTCATCCTTTGTAAACACAGTCACAACAAATTAGTTCTGCGAAATGAATTAACATTTCCTCAGTGAACACTGGCCAGGTTCCATGCCTAAGCCAAGACAGTTCGTCAGGAAAAGTTCCCAAGTGGGTATATGTAATTCTACTCTCCTGAGTCAGAAAGGTCACTGGACTATGTGATCTGTAAAGGGGAAAACGTCTGTGGTTGTGATTGATTTCTTTTAATAAAGGTATTACTTTGATCATCACCTGCAGTGTTTACATTGAAAAGGTATTTATGGCGTTTCTTGAAACGTTTTTGTAAGGGGTAGTCTCGCCTTAGGTATGTTTGTCAGTAATGGGGTAAACAGAGATGAAACAATACTGAAAACTCACTTGTTTTTGGTATTGGTGTGGTGTTTGATGAAGTTGTGGTGTCTGAACTGGCTGAAGATGTGGTGTCCGAACTGGCTGAAGATGTGGTTTCTGAACTGGCTGAAGATGTGGTGTCCGAACTGGCTGAAGATGTGGTTTTTGAACTGGCTGAAGTTGTGGTGTCCGAACTGGCTGAAGATGTGGTTTTTGAACTGGCTGAAGTTGTGGTGTCTGAACTGGCTGAAGATGTGGTTTTTGAACTGGCTGAAGATGTGGTGTCCGAACCGGTTGAAGATGTGGTTTTGAACTGGCTGAAGTTGTGGTGTCTGAACTGGCTGAAGATGTGGTGTCCGAACTGGTCGAAGTTGTGGTGTCCGAACTGGTCGAAGTTGTGGTGTCTGAACTGGTTGAAGTTGTGGTGTCCGAACTGGCTGAAGGTGTGGTGTCCGAACTGGCTGAAGATGTGGTGTTCGAACTGGCTGAAGATGTGTCTGAACTGGCTGAAGATGTGGTGTCTGAACTGCCTGAAGGTATGGTGACCGAAGATGTGGTGTCCGAACTGGCTGAAGTTGTATTGTCTGTAGTGTCTGAACTGGCTAAAGATGTGGTGCTCGAATTGGTCGAATCTGTGGTGTCCGAATTGCTAAAAAATATGGTGTCAGAACTGGCTGAAGATGTGGCATGAGTTATGGCCGAAGCCCAAATGAGGACGAGCAAGAAGGCCAGTCTCAGGGAATAGGTGGCCTTCATTCTGTAATTGTCAAAAAAGGAAAATTGAAGGCTTTTGGTGACGTGGTTTGAGTGAAATGCCTAAAGTTGGTACATGTGTAGGAGATATGGATAATGTTATTGAGTGAGTACGTTCATGTTTGTATGTGTGTGTGTGTGTGTGGGCTTGCTTGTGTGTATGTTGGCATATGTCTAGGATGATATATTGCAACCTAATTCATATCCACATTCATGTGTGTGATGAATAGGATATTTACATTTGCGTGAGTCCAAAGGAGAAGAAGAGGGTAGGGAAGGGATAGGGCGGTAGCTTTGAGGGTTGGAACTATGAACGAAGGGACAATGACTGAAAACGGAAGAGTGATGGCGGATCTGATGGAGAGAAGGATAAGTATTTTGTGTGTGCAGGAGACTAGATAGAGGAGAGATAAAGCAAGAGAGCTGGGATGTGGACATAAATTGCCTTATAGTGGAACAAATAAGGAAGACAGAAATTTAGTGGGAATAATTCTATCAAGAAGCCTAAAAGACAGCATAATAAGCATGAAGAGGGCAAGTGACAGAGCAGTGGTTGTGGACTGCTCAGTGTCAATTGATTGGGCTACTGTCAACACCTGGTTTGAAAAGAAAGTATATCAGGACACCACATGCAAAAGTGGAACAAGAGAAAGTCAGATTGACTTCCTCATGTGCAAAAGATCACATTGGAGAGAGAGGTGAGAAATTGTTAAGTTGTACATGGAGAGTGTGTGACAGCACAGCACAGGGTGCTAGTAATGGACCTTGAAATAAGGAGCACAGTAAAAGGTAGGCCTGCACCTGCCCCACCAACAATCAAGTGGCGGAAGCTGACTCATCAGGAGGAAGTTTAAGGAGAGTGCTGAGGGAAATTAGATTGCTAGAGGGAGTGCAAGAATGGTGGAATCACAACAGTGAGGTGATAAAGAGAGTGGGTGGAGAGGTGTTTGGAAAGACACGTGGAAAGAAACCTCCTGAGAATAAGGAAACCTGGTGGTGGCAAGATAAAGTGAAAGAGGTGGTAAAAGCCAAAAAAAAAGATGGAAAAAAGATTCGAGAAAAGTATGGACAACAAGAGGACATGCAAGAAAAGGCAAAGACCTCAGATGGCGTGTACAAAGAGCTGGGAACACCAGAGGGAGAGAGAAAAATTCACAGAGTTGCCAAGTCTAGAGACAAGAACACCAAAGACTACTCCCATATGAAACAAGTTGAGGATGAGAATTGAGTGGTTTTATGCAATGAGGATAAGATAAAGGAGGGGTGGAAATAAGATTATGAACACCTGTTAAATGAAGCAAATCCAAGGGAAATCATAGAAGATGGAGCCCAGAACCTTGGTATTACAAGCACTACGCTATTAGCAGGAAGGGGCTAAAGAAGGTACTAAAGAAGATGAAAAATGATAAAGCAATAGGACTTGATGGAATTCCTGCAGAAGTTTTGAAGAGCCTGGGAGAAGAAGGATTAGGCAGAAGGAGATACCAAAAGAATGGAGAGAAAGCTTTATTGTGCCTATCTATAAAGAGAAGGGTGACATCCAGGGTTGTGCAAATTACAGAGGAATAAAGCTAATGTTTCACACCATGAAAATCTGGGAAAGAATAATGACTCAAAGGATTAGGGGAAGAAACATCTGTAGGTGAAGAACACTTTGGTTTCACATCAGGAAGAGGAACGACAGATGCAGTGTTTGGCCTTCGACAGGTGATGGGAAAACACGGGGAAGAGCAGAAAGGACAACACTGAATATCCATAGATCTGGAAAAGCCATATGTTAGGTTAGAGTCCCACGCCAAGAGGCGTATGCGAGCAGAGGGAACACGGGAGAAGTATGTGAGGTTGGACCAAGAATGTGTGTGACGGACCAAAAACGCAGGTTAGAAGCTGTGTTGGGTTAACTGAACGGATACCAGTAAGAGTTAGTTAACATCAGGGATCTGCTGTAAGTCTATATGTTTTTGATCTGATTGTGGATGTGTTATCTCAAGGAATGAGATATCAATCCCCCTGTTGCATTGTGTTTACTGATGGCATCGTGATATGCAGCACCAGCATACATTATATATAATATATATATATATATATATATATATATATATATATATATATATATATATATATATATATATATATATATATATATATATATATATATAATGTATGTAGTGTGTCATGTACGTACTTACATTTGTATGAATGTATTTGTTGTTTACGTATAAGCGTTAAATCAGTGCAGTCCATCTCAAATAATTCAAAATCATATCACTGAAACAATCACATACAAAAACACTTGTATCAATGCTCACTCGACGGTCTAGGCCTAAATGAGCCTTCTCGAATAGTTGAAAAAGACACCAAGATAAAAAGTTCTGCCACAGACGATTTGTCAAAATAGGTTTATCCACGATCAGCTGACCTGTTATACTAAGTGGGGCCACAGATAAGTCGACTGGAGACACTGCCTGACGACGTAAAGGGGAGGTGGTTAACCAATTGGAAAGCCCTCGTCAAATGATAAGCTGATGGCATGTGAGCGCCGATTCAAAGCGCGCTTGCGCGCACGATAAGGGGCAGTGGGTCGGCCCTATTTTTCTGACTCACGACTTCGAGGATCCGTTTGAGGGGGGTATGGGTCTAGCATTCTCATCCCTAGAAGACTTGTTGAGAACCTGAAGGTTTCACGCTCTCTGGAGCCATTCCATGGGACGTATAATGTCTCTCTCTCTCTCTCTCTCTCTCTGTCCTTTAGCAATATATGATGATATAATAATAATAATAGCCTTGTTTTCTAAAGCTTTCCCAAATGTTGCAAGAGGAGATTCAGGCAAGTCAGTCTTCAGGCAGAAACTGATAACAGTTGATAAGATAAGGAAAAAAAAAAGACAGGCGATTAGGAATGTTATTACAAGAACATCACCCTCTCCTCCTCCTTTCCAAACCCTCCCTTCCACCCCTTCTCCCTCCCCCCCCTTCCCGTCTCTGAATAGCTAGCCCCTTTATTTTGTGGTTCGTATGACCCAGGTTTGTTTATTCTAAGAATTTTGGGTGTCACTGGTAACATCAAGGAGAAACTACAGTACCAGGGGAAAGAATGATGATGATGTTCCCTTTGTTGGAGATGGCACTATCTCTCTCTCTCTCTCTCTCTCTCTCTCTCTCTCTCTCTCTCTCTCTCTCTCTCTAAGAGACTGAAAAATCTACTGTAGATTCAGTGTCCATTGTCTTTTAGGACAAGACTCTCTCTCTCTCTCTCTCTCTCTCTCTCTCTCTCTCTCTCTCTCTCTGAAAAAATCTCTCTCTCTCTCTCTCTCTCTCTGAGATTGAAGAGTATAGATTCAGTGTTCTTTGTCTTTTAGGAATAATCTCTCTCTCTCTCTCTCTCTCTCTCTCTCTCTCTCTCTCTCTCTCTCTCTCTCTCTCTCTCTCAGATTGAAGAGTATAGATTCAGTGTTCTTTGTCTTTTAGGACAATCTCTCTCTCTCTCTCTCTCTCTCTCTCTCTCTCTCTCTCTCTCTCTCTCTCTCTCTCTCTCTCTCTCTTTTAAGAGATTGAAGAATCTAGATTCAGAATCCATTGTCTTTTAGGAAGTAACTACAGAAAAACATTAACATTGAAATACATAGATTATTTGTAAAATGTACATGATGAAATATTTGTCAACCCGAATGGTACGATAAAATTATGTTTGTTTTTGGTAAAGTTAAGTCAACTTTGTTAAATTCTGATTGTAATACTATTAAAAATGTAAAATATTTTCTGTAATATTTTCTCTAACAAAAGGCACAAAAACTAATTTTTGTTAATTTAACATTTCTTTCTGCATTTCCTACTGCATTCTGTTGCTTCTTTCAAATTAACATCCTAATATTCTTCGGAAGCTTCTGGAATTTCGAGTCAGTGACCCCTTTGGTGGGCTTGTTCCTTATGAATAGGGTTCGTCTTCTGAATAATAATAATAGTAATAAAATATTAATATATCTCTTTTTTTTTATCTTCTGCACTATCATACCGTCGCACTCGTCCAATACTAAGTTTTCCTTAATGGTAACTGCTTGAGTGTTTTATCAGCGGCAAATGGGTTACACAGTGAATCATAGATGATTTTGTGTATCGTTCCATTTAGTACGAAGCCCTGTAGGCCGGTGGGGGGAGGGCAGTTAGTGCCTTCAGTGCACCTCACATGGTGCATTATAGGCACTGTTTAGGGTTCTTTGAGGTGTCCCTTCGGTCCCTAACTGCTTCAACCTCTTTCATTCCTTTTAATCTCCCCCCGTTCATATTGTCTCTCAGCTGCGAGTTTTTCGCAATGTTATATTACCTTTCAAACCTTTTCAGTCACATTTTCCCTCTCAGCGCTGAGTGACCTCATAGGTCCCAGCGCTTGGCCTTTGGTCCAAGTTCTGTATTCCATTTCATTTCATACAAACACTTGACGCAGTCTTTTAGCTCTCCAAAACTGAGCTTCGAAACTGTCAGTACCAGGGTGAATCGTTTTCACCTTCTCGCCTCGAGTGGTGCACTGTAGGCAGTAAAAGTTCTTTGCAGCGTCCCTTCGGCCCCTAGCCTGCATCCACCTATTACGCTTTTACTTCTTGCTATCCAACCTCTCTAACTGTTACTTCACAGTGCAGTTGTGAGGATTTCTCCCAGTTCTACCGTTAGAACCTTCTACTTCAACTCCTGTATTATCTGATTCTTCGTAATTTTCAAAGTATGTTTTGATCTCTGAGGCCATGGGGCTACTAGCTAGCTACCTCATCCCAAAAATCTCCACCTACAAGACCTGACAGAAGTTTTTCAGTGGCTTGGCAGAGAGATAGAGAGAGAGAGAGAGAGAAATTTTTCAGTGACTTGGCAGAGAGATAAAGAGAGAGAAGTTTTTCAGTGGCTTGGCAGAGAGATAGAGAGAGAAGTTTTTCAGTGGCTTGGCAGAGAGAGATAGAGAGAGAGAGAGAGAAGTTTTCAGAGAGAGATTTTTTCAGTGGCTTGGCAGAGAGAGAGAGAGAAGAGAGATAGAAGTTTTCAGTGGCTTGGCAGAGAAGAGAGAAGTTTTCAGTGGCTTGGCAGAGAGATAGAGAGAGCGAGAAGTTTTTCAGTGGCTTGGCAGAGAGATAGAGAGAGAGAAGTTTTTCAGTGGCTTGGCAGAGAGATAGAGAGAGAGAAGTTTTTCAGTGGCTTGGCAGAGATAGAGAGAGAGGTTTTTCAGTGGCTTGGCAGAGAGATAGAGAGATAGAAGTTTTTCAGTGGCTTGGCAGAGATAGAGAGAGAGAGAGAAGTTTTCAGTGGCTTGGCAGAGAGATAGAGAGAGAAGTTTTTCAGTGGCTTGGCAGAGATAGAGAGAGAGAAGTTTTCAGTGGCTTGGCAGAGATAGAGAGAGAGAGAGGCTTGGCAGAGAGATTTTTTTCAGTGGCTTGAGATACAGCAGTGGCTTGGCAGAGAGATAGAGAGAGGGAGAAGTATTTCAGTGGCTTGGCAGAGAGACAGAGAGAGTGAACAGAAGAACCTTTAGTAATTAATGTCTACGAGTTTGTTTGCGTGCGCTACGCTGCGCTGGAACCCGCAGCTGCCCATCATGTCTCCCCTACTCTCTACCCGTAGGGGGATAGGATAGTGCCATCAGTGCATCTCATAGGGTGCACTGTTGGCATTGCTCAAGGTTCTTTGCAGCGTCCCTTCGGTCCCTAGCTGCAACCCCTTGCATTCATTTTACTGTACCTCCATTTATATTATCTTTCGTCCATCTTGTTATCCACCCTCCCCTAACAATTTTTTCATAGTGCAGCCGCGAGGTTTTCCTCCAGTTACACCTTGCAGAGCTACTTACTCTCAGTTTCCTTTCCAGCGCTGAGTGACCTCATAGGTCCCAGTGATTGGCCTTTGGCCTAAACTCTATATTCCATTCCATTCCTACCCACTCGATCCCCTACCTACCCTGCCCCCCACCCGGGGAGGACAAACAAAGATCCGCCCGGATTTTATTGTTATAGATAATGTTAGAGACCTGGAATTTCGCTGTACACTTTTCAGTTCACTTGGGTCTGTACGCAACAGTTTGCACTCTGTAAAGAAGCCATGGAAACAAAGTATGAGGTATTGATAATGATCATAAAAAACTACAATATATTTATAAGCTCAGTCATTGGTTTTGTCTGCTTGATAAGTCACCGTTAACCAAATTCTCATGTAGTCAGGAAGCCAAAAGTGGTTTGAATTGCCCTACCAGAAAGCAAAAAAATGGTTTGAATTGACCTTCCAGAAAGCCAAAAAAGTGTTTGAATTACCAGAAAGCAAAAAGTGGGTAGAAGTAAACCACCAGAAAGCCAAAACTTGTTTAAATTGAACTTCCAGAAAGCCAAAAAACTTTTTGAATTGAACTTCCAGAAAGCCAAAAACGGTTTGAAGTGAACTACCAGAAAGCCAAAAAAGGTTTTGAAGTGAACTACCAGAAAGCAAAAAGTGGGTATAACTAAACTACCAGAAAGCCAAAAAAGGGTTTGAAGTGAACTACCAGAAAGCCAAAAAAGGGTTTGAATTAACTTCCAGAAAGTCAAAAAGGGTTTGAATTGAACTAACCAGAAAGCTAAAAAGGGTTTGAATTACCAGAAAGCAAAAGTTGGTTTGAATTAAACCACCAGAAAGCCAAAACTTGTTTAAATTGAACTTCCAGAAAGCCAAAAAAGTGGTTTGAATTGAACTACCAGAAAGCCAAAAACGGTTTGAATCAAACTACCAGAAAGTCAAAAAGGGTTTGAATTGAACTACCAGATAACAAAAAGTGGGTATAACTAAACTACCAGAAAGCCAAAACTTATTTAGATTGAACTTCCAGAAAGCCAAAAATGGTTTGAATTGAACTACCAGAAAGCCAAAAGGGTTTGAAGTGAACTACCAGAAGGCCAAAAAGTGGTTTAAAAACTAAACTACCAGATAGCAAGAAAACAGTTGGTCTGAATTGAACTACCAGGAAGCCAAAACGTTAACCACGGCATGGGTTTGAAGTCAATTGTACCAGAAAGCCAAACAAGTGGCTTAAACTAAACTACCAGATAGCAAAAATTGGTTTTTGAATCGAGGGTGGGTACCAGGAAGCCAAAAGCCTCAGGGTTTGCATTGCACTTCGAAAGCCAAACAAAGTTTGAATTGAACTGCCAGAAAACCAAAAAATCCAGGTTTTGATCATTGCACTTCCGTCAGAAAGCCAAAAATCGGGTTTGAATTGAACTACCAGAAACCCAAAAGTGGTTTGAACTGAACTCTTAGAACCAAAAGCATTTTGAATTCCATTAAAACAAGAAAAAAACCTGCGCCGAATCTGTCATTTGGAGCTCAATCGAACCGTTTTACTCTCATCGAAGTATAATCATTAGCCAAGAGCTGGTGAAACAGCTCTGTCTTTCCTGTGGTCTCATGGTATAATGTCCCCCGTATGAGCCGGGGAGGCCCATGAAACATTAACCACTGCATGATGGTGGCCACTGTGGCGTCCCTATATTGTGCCAGACCGCACGATTATGACTAACTTTAACCTTAAATCAAATAAAAACCACTGAGGCTTTGAGCTGCAATTTGGTATATTTGATGATTGGAGGGGGATGATCAACGTACCAATTTGCAGCCCTCTAGAGCCTCAGTAGTGTTTAAGATCTGAGGGTCGGAGAGAAAAAAGTGCGGACAGGAAGAACAAGACGAATTTGTTTCTGGCACAACAGTTTTCTTTACAGAAAACAAAAATCCAGGAACCTATTACTACCAAAGCGTTCTTTCTGTCCTGTGCATAAATCATGGTATGTCGTGAATGTCCCCCTGTTAATAAAGGCGGGGGTCTGGGTGGGGGTAAGATACTGTCATTGCACCTCAGACAATTATTTCATAGGCGCACTGTTTGAGGTTTTCCTCCCATCCTTTCAACCCCCTTTTTCTCAATTTCCTTCTCAGCGCTGAATGACCTCATACATCCCAGTGCTTGGCCTTTGGCCTAAATTCTATATTCTATTCTGTTCTGTCGTGAGGGCCGTGATAGCGTTTTGGGAGAATGTTTGTGAAAAGTTCAAACTGTTGAATAAGTTTGTGGACGTCCCTGATTTTGGCTGTGTGAGGTCTGTAGGCCCTCAGTTTCAAATGAACTTCCGTTCCTTTGCCGTCCCAAGTGTCAGGTCAGGTTGGGTTTAATCTCTCTCTCTCTCTCTCTCTCTCTCTCTCTCTCTCTCTCTCTCTTTGTGTGCTTTGTGAAAATGTTAACCTAGACTTGTGAAAGGGTTGTTTGTTTTGGGTAGAATATTCTCATATCTATCATGTAATATATATATATATATATATATATATATATATATATATATATATATATATATATATATATATATATATAATTATATATATGTGTGTGTGTGTGAGAGAGAGAGAGAGAGAGAGAAAAAGAAGAGAAGAGAGAGAGAGTTATCATGCACCCTCTCAAACAAGCTATGAGCAAGCCTATTCTGGGGTATGTTGACTCCTTGAAAAAAGCAGAACACCAAGATAAGGCAACGAAAATTCAGAAAATCAGTAAGAAATAATTAGATTCTTTCTTTTCAAGTTTTTCATTGACTGTAAAGTAACTGGAATATTTAATTAGATTTTGGGGGTTGCAAAGTTAGAAATCCCTAACCTGTGGTAACATCATGACCAAAAATGATGTTCATATGTTGTAGGTATGTTTATTTCTAGTGTTTTTATATGTGAATTATTATTATTATTATTATTATTATTATTATTATTATTATTATTGAGAATTAAAAGCCATTGTAGTGTTAAAAATATTTATGTACAAAGTTAAAAACTGTGGCTTTAATTCTCGATATTATAGCCTCGTTACGGGGTTGTCCTTTTATTTTATTATTATTATTATTATTATTATTATTATTATTATTATTATTATTATTATTATTATTATTATTATTATTATTATTGTACCTTCATTCATATTATCGTTCTTCCATCATACTTCCCACCCTCTCCTAATAACTGATTCACAGTGCAACTGCTTTGAGGTTTTCCTCCTGTCACACCTTTTAAACCTTTTACTGTCAATTTCCGTTTCAGCGCTAAATGACCTCATAGGTCCCAGCACTTGGCCTTTGGCCTCAATTCTATCTTCTGTTCCGTAAGGAAGGAGAATGTAAGCAGAGGTAAAGTAAAAGAAACGAAAGGGGTTCCAGCTAGGGGCTGTAGGGACATTGCAAAGAACCTAATGGAATGCCTACAATGAGCTGCGTGAAGCGCACTGATGGCATAACCCCCTTTCCCCTCCCCTACCCCCTACAGGTACGTGACTGCATTTAACAACAATCTTACTGATTACGAGGCACTGGTTACCTTTATAAAAAGAGCTGGAGATAAGTTTGCATGCATGGAAAAAATCTTATCTGGTAAGCGATTAGTTGATCCTGAGAGACTCCCCTTTCATTTCATGTTTCTCCAATATCCAGTTAAATTGATCCTGAAAGACTCTTTTCATTTCATGTTTCTCCAATACCCAGTTAAATTGATCCCGAAAGACTCTTTTCATTTCAAGTTTCTCAATATCCAGTTAAATTGATCCTGAAAGACTTTTCATTTCATGTTTCTCAATACCCAGTTAAATTGATCCTGAAAGACTTTTCATTTCATGTTTCTCCAATACCCAGTTAAATTGATCCTGAAAGACTCTTTTTCATTTCATGTTTCTCCAATATCCAGTTAAAATGATCCTGAAAGACTCTTTTCATTTCATGTTTCTCAATATCCAGTTAAATTGATCCTGAAAGACTCTCTTCATTTCATGTTTCTCCAATATCCAGTTAAATTGATCCTGAAAGACTCCTTTCATTTCATGTTTCTCCAATATCCAGTTAAATTGATCCTGAAAGACTCCTTTCATTTCATGTTTCTCAATATCCAGTTAAATTGATCCTGATAGACTATTTTCATTTCATGTTTCTCCAATACCCAGTTAAATTGATCCTGAAAGACTCTTTTAATTTCATGTTTCTCCAATATCCAGTTAAATTGATCCTGAAAAACTTTTCATTTCATGTTTCTCCAATATCCAGTTAAATTGATCCTGAAAGACTCTTTTCATTTCATGTTTCTCCAATATCCAGTTAAATTGATCCTGAAAGACTTTTCATTTCATGTTTCTCCAATATCCAGTTAAATTGATCCTGAAAGACTTTTCATTTCATGTTTCTCCAATATCCAGTTAAATTGATCCTGAAAGACTTTTCATTTCATGTTTCTCCAATATCCAGTTAAATTGATCCTGAAAGACTCTTTTCATTTCATGTTTCTCCAATATCCAGTTAAATTGATCCTGAAAGACTCCTTTCATTTCATGTTTCTCCAATATCCAGTTAAATTGATCCTGAAAGACTCCTTTCATTTCATGTTTCTCCAATATCCAGTTAAATTGATCCCGAAAGACTTTTCATTTCATGTTTCTCCAATACCCAGTTAAATTGATCCTGAAAGACTTTTCATTTCATGTTTCTCCAATATCCAGTTAAATTGATCCTGAAAGACTCTTTTCATTTCATGTTTCTCCAATATCCAGTTAAATTGATCCTGAAAGACTTTTCATTTCATGTTTCTCAATATCCAGTTAAATTGATCCCGAAAGACTTTTCATTTCATGTATCTCAATATCCAGTTAAATTGATCCCGAAAGACTTTTTATTTCATGTTTCTCCAATACCCAGTTAAATTGATCCCGAAAGACTTTTCATTTCATGTTTCTCCAATATCCAGTTAAATTGATCCTGAAAGACTTTTCATTTCATGTATCTCCAATATCCAGTTAAATTGATCCTGAAAGACTTTTCATTTCATGTTTCTCAATATCCAGTTAAATTGATCCTGAAAGACTCCTTTCATTTCATGTTTCTCATTTCATGTTTCCTATTTCATGTTTCTCCAATATCCAGTTAAATTGATCCTGAAAGACTTTTCATTTCATGCTTCTCCAATATCCAGTTAAATTAATCCAGAGAAACTCCTTTCATTTCATGTTTCTCCAATATCCAGTTAAATTGATCCTGGATCCTGAAAGACTTTTCATTTCATGTATCTCCAATATCCAGTTAAATTGATCCTGGATCCTGAAAGACTCTTTTCATTTCATGTATCTCCAATATCCAGGTAAATTGATCCTGGATCCTAGAAAGACTCTTTTCATTTCATGTTTCTCCAATATCCAGTTAAATTGATCCTGGATCCTGAAAGACTCTTTTCATTTCATGTTTCTCCAATATCCAGTTAAATTGATCCTGGATCCTGAAAGACACTTTTCATTTCAAGTTTCTCCAATATCCAGTTCATATAAGAATGGAACAGAGTAGAACTCCCGTTGGAGTGCAGTGCCGTCAGTGCACCTTGCGGGGTGCACTGTAGGCATTACTAAAGGCTCTTTGCAGAGGACCTTCTTCCTTTTACTGTACTTCCATTCATATTCTCTTTCTTCCCTCTTGCAACTGCGAGGTTTTCCTCCTGTTACACCTCTAGAACCTTTTCTATTGTCAATTTCCCTCTCAGTGTTGAATGACCTCGAACAATTGCTAGGAGAGGGTTGAGGGAAGAAAGAGAATACGAACGGAGGTGCAGTAAAAGAAATGAACGAGGCTGCAGCTAGTGGCCTAAGGAAGAGACGCTGCAAAGAACCTTCAATAACGCCTACAGTGCACCGTATGAAGTACACTGACAACGCTACCGAAACATTCTGAAACAGAGACGTGGAATCTTTTTGGCTGTGCTTTTGTGAGCCATTTAATCCTATCAGTTGTTTTCTTATCAATTTTATAATCAGCGACTCTCGATGGGACCGTCTCTTTTTTTTTAAAGATAAATTTACCAAGAATCTTAGAAGTTATCGCTGTGCTTTAGATTACACAAGTTAAACGAGTAAAAAATGCGCCGAAGTTTCTTCGGCGCAGTCGAATTTCCTGTACAGCGTATAATGCCAAGAACACCGAAAGTCTTTTGGTGGTCCCGATATTGCTGCATGAGCCGCGGCCCATGAAACTCTCAGCCACTGTCCGGTGGTGGCCTGTCCTACAGCGTTGCCAGACGCACGATCGTGGCTAACTTTAACCTTAAATAAAATAATAACTACCGAGGCTAGAGGGCTGCAATTTGGTATGCTTGGTGATTGGAGGGTGGATGATCAACATACCAATTTGCAGCCCTCTAGCCTCGGTGGTTTTTAAGATCTGAGGGCGGACAGACAAAAGCCATCTCAGCAGTGCTCATTTACAGGAAACAAAACACAGCTCAGCAAGACAGCGAAATATTCACAATTCCAGTAGTTTTACTTCCCGTCACAGATTTCTGCTCTGTACGAGAACAAACCAAGGTTTTGGCTGTGCTTTCAAACTTTGCTTGTATTTTAATCGTTTGCTTACATTTTTATCTGCTGATTTATTAAGTTGTTGGTTTATTTACTCTTTTCTTTTATCACTGATTTCTTTCTGTATTTCCTGTTACCTTCTGTTGCTTCTTTCAGATGTACCTTGCAATATTCTTTAGAAGCTTGAATTTCGAGTCAGTGGCCCCTTTGGTGGGCTTGTTCTGTATGAATAGGGATCAACTTCTGAATAATAATAATAATAATAATAATAATAATAATAATAATAATAATAATAATAATAAAAATAATAATAATAATAATAATAATAATAATAATAATAATAATAATAATAATAATAATAATAATAATATTGATAATGTTTGGAAGCTTGAATTTCAAGTCAATGTCACCTGTGGTGTGTTTATGCCATATGAATAGGTGTTTATCTTTTGAATAATAATAATAATAATAATAATAATAATAATAATAATAACGTAATAATAATAATTCTTTGGAAGCTTGGGGTGTGCTTGTTCCAGTATGAACAGGGTTCATCTTCTGAATAATAATAATAATTCTTTGGAAGCTTGTGGGGTGCTTGTTCCAATATGAATAGGTGTTTATCTTTTGAATAATAATAATAATAATAATAATAATAATAATGCAAATTCTTTGGAAGCTTGTGGTGTGCTTGTTCCAATATGAATAGGTGTTTATCTTTTGAATAATAATAATAATAATAATAATAATAATAATAATAATAATAATAATAATAATAATAATAATAATAATAATAATAATAAACAACTCAACCCAAATGAAATGTGAGATGGATTAGTAAAAGATCTGGCTTAGCAGCTGAGCAGACCCACTAATCTGTGTACATAACAAAGTGCCAAGGATAATGTCCCCCCAATGACGGGTTGATGGAATTAGTAAAGAACGTAGGAATTTAATCAGCGAGTAGGAAAACAACGATGACTGACCCTGCTATCTTATCATCTTCAGCCGCCATGACGTGGTCCCGTGTTATGCCGGGTTAGGAGAGAGAGAAAGAGAGAGAGAGTGAGATTGTATCCCGGAAGGCGAGATTTTTTTATATTTTCTGATTTGAATGAGAGAGAGGGGGAGATTGTATCTCACAAGACGTGATTTTTTATATTTTCAGATTTCAATGAGAGAGAGAGAGAGAGAGAGAGATTGTATCCCAGAAGACGAGATTTTTTATATTTTCTGATTTCAGTGAGAGAGAGAGATTGTATCCCAGAATACGAGAATTTTTATATTTTCTGATTTCAATGAGAGAGAGAGAGAGAGAGATTGTATCCCAGAAGACGAGAATTTTTATACTTTCTGATTTCAGTGAGAGTGAGAGAGATTGTATCCCAGAATACGAGAATTTTTATATTTTCTGATTTCAATGAGAGAGAGAGAGAGATTGTATCCCAGAAGACGAGAATTTTTATACTTTCTGATTTCAGTGAGAGAGAGAGAGAGAGAGAGAGAGAGAGAGAGAGAGAGAGAGAGAGAGATTGTATCCCGGAAGGCGAGATTTTTTATATTTTCTGATTTGAATGAGAGAGAGGGGGAGATTGTATCCCACAAGACGTGATTTTTTTATATTTTCAGATTTCAATGAGAGAGAGATTGTATCCCAGAAGACGAGATTTTTATATTTTCTGATTTCAGTGAGAGAGAGAGAGATTGTATCCCATAATACGAGAATTTTTATATTTTCTGATTTCAATGGGAGAGAGAGATATTGTATCCCAGAATACGAGAATTTTTATATTTTCTGATTTCAATGGGAGAGAGAGATATTGTATCCCAGAATACGAGAATTTTTATATTTTCTGATTTCAATGAGAGCGAGAGAGATTGTATCCCAGAAGACGAGAATTTTTATACTTTCTGATTTCAGAGAGAGAGAGAGAGAGAGAGAGAGAGAGAGAGAGAGAGAGATTGTATCCCAGGAAACGAGAATTTTTATATTTTCTGATCTGAATGAGAGAGAGAGAGAGATCACTTACCAGCAAATGAAAAAGACATTAACGAATTAATAGATGAATAGAAAAAAAACGAAATAAATTATATTCAGTGACAAGAAACAAATTCCTAGGAGTTAAAAACACAACTCAGTAAACCAGAGAATGTGGGTCTAAGGTTTTGGGAAATTTCCACCATTGTGTATTCATTACTTATCAATAACCACTGCCGAGAGATGTGTTAATATTCGTTTCCGTGGCTTCCAAAGATTTCTGTGTTGCCGGTGTAAAAGCGTTATTCATTATGTAGTTTCGTTGGCCAATGTGTATGTGCGTATGTTATGTACACACATTCTTGATGTACTTTATTTTCCCATTCGATCTTGGCATTTCCTGTGTCAGGGAACAATAATGCAACATGGATAAAGCGCCGAAATTGGTCTCTTTATCACTCTTTGCCTTGACGCTTATCGCTGCGAGCTTGTAACTCTTAAGGTTTCTTGAGTGGTACCTGTTGTTGATGTTCTCCACACACACACACACACACACACACGATATATATATATATATATATATATATATATATATATATATATATATATATATATTTGTATGTGTGTGTTGTGTGTGAATTTCAGTAGATATATATATATATATATATATATATATATATATATATATATATATATATATATATATATATATATATATATATATATATATATATATATAATACATATATGCACACACTATATATATTTATGTTTTTATGTATGTATATATATATATAATATATATATACATACATATATGTATAGATATCAGATACTATTACAGTGCACTTACAATTACATGCACTCATGTGTATAATGTATTTTCAGAGATATGCTTTATTTACTTAATGTTATGCACATTATCATTTATTCTGATGTTATTTAATGTATATCATTAGCTATGTTACGCATCGTGGCAACAATGTAATTACATGCGGCAACACTGCTATTGTTTCCCGCCATTTATATGATGCATAGTTAGTTACTGTCCTGTGGTCACTCTGTCGTGATGTATGGATCTTCCTCCAGCCTCACGCCGCTGTATATCTGTCAATATACGGGATTTTAAAGAACCTACAGTATTATGTCATCACCCTTCGTTCCATCCATTACATGGACGTATGTGGTAGGGCACCAACCCACAATATATATATATGACTTTTTTTTATCACATCACCATGATTCATATTCAGACGACGAACTTATTATCAACTAAAAAATTCCCCTTCGGTAACATATATGAAAATATATTATTTCTGAGGTAGAGCGAATTGGATATTAAAGGACGTTTGTAGCTTACTGATTACATATATATATATATATATATATATATATATATATATATATATATATATATATATATATATATATGAATGTCTTTTCCTGTAATACTACAGTGTAATATGAATATAAGAAGGCCCATATATGGTTTCAACGTTTAAATAGTGTTTTATGGGCCTTCTTATATTTATTCATATATATATATATATATATATATATATATATATATATATATATATATATATATATATATATATATATATATATATATACACACATATATTTATAATAAGCGTATAATGCACTGTAGAAATATATGCACTGTAGAATGTATGTATGTATATATATATATATATATATATATATATATATATATATATATATATATATATTAAATAAACTGTCACTTGCACAAGTGTTCTGTGCGTGAATACAATTAATAATAGGACCTCATTCGAACAGGATAGTATCTAGCGGATATTTTTATTTTGAAAATGGTACAAGATTTCACTGGCTTTTTAAATGAGATCCTGTTATATATATATATATATATATATATATATATATATATATATATATATATATATATATATATATATGTGTGTGTGTGTGTGTGTGTGTTCTTGTATGTGTAGAAAGAGTGACAGAAAATGGAACAGCCATTTGAACCAAAGGACGCTTGAAATATTTCACAATTTCAAAAGCTGCAAGTTTCACTTTCTTGTGCAAACTGAACCACAATTCAGGGATATTGGTCAGCATTTTTTCCGTCCTGGAGTATCAAGTGATATTTAGGTTAAACATGATTATTCATCTCCCTGGTATTGAAAGGCAAAAGGACTGAAATGAGACTGTGGTGAAGTTCCGTTGTGTATTGCAATCCCCGTAGGAAGCGACAAGCTTCTCCCATGAAATGGGATTGTTCACTTACAGTGTTGTCACTAAGAGCATGGCATGACATAGAAGATGGGGGCCTATATCATTGTTTGATTGCGCCATTGTTCGCCACACGTTTTCCTTGCTGAGCTGAGTGTATTTATCATAAGAACAACTGCACACAATTAGTTTGTTTATATCTTCGAAACAGTATCACAAAACCCAGAGGCCGAAAAGTCTGAGACGATTAAGCTACAGATGCACTCTGGGAATGATCACATCCCCCACCTCTCTGCTATCTAAGGCTTCTGGCGTGTGCACGTGCTCTTCACCGCCGCTCAGTTGGACCCTGGGGATTGGCGAAACAAATCAGAAGTCCGAGCACTCGGTCTCGGAAACGTAGGCGCTGCTGTGACGTCTCCCAACGCCTGGTGTGGTGATGCTCCTGCGGATAGAGGCGCTTCCGAATGGGACTTCGTGCTCGTCTCTCCGAAAGCCTGCGTTGTCGTAGCCATCAGGTCCCGATTCCGGGTGGTCGTTGGCGTTCTGGGAGAGAGGGGAAGATTAAGGAAGAGAGACAGGGATTAGGAACTCACTTCAGCTTGGGCTCTATAAGTTAGGAGGATTGTAACACATTATTCTCTTACGAAGAAGTGGATTACCAACACATATTCGCTTACGTTTTGGGATCAGGGAGGCACAGAGAGGATTATGTTTGTTTGGGATCAGGGATGCATGGATAGGATTATGTTTGTTTGTGATTAGGGAGGCATGGAGAGGATTATGTTTGTTTGGGATCAGGGATGCATGGAGAGGATTATGTTTGTTTGGGATCAGGGATGCATGGAGAGGATTATGTTTGTTTGGGATTAGGGAGGCACAGAGAGGATTATGTTTGTTTGGGATCAGGGATGCATGGAGAGGATTACGTTTGTTTGTGATTAGGGAGGCATGGAGAGGATGATGTTTGTTTGGGATCAGGGAGGCATGGAGAGGATGATGTTTGTTTGGGATCATGAAGGCTTAGAGAGGATTATGTTTGTTTGGGATCATGGAGGCTTAGAGAGGATTATGTTTGTGTGGGATCAGGGAGGTATGGGGAGGATTATGTTTGTTTTGGATCAGGGAGGCATGGAGAGGATTATGTTTGTTTGTGATCAGGGAGGTGTGGAGAGGATTATGTTTGTTTGGGATCAGGGAGGTATGGGGAGGATTATGTTTGTTTTGGATCAGGAAGGCATGGAGAGAATTATGTTTGTTTGTGATCAGGGAGGTGTGGAGAGGATTATGTTTGTTTGGGATCAGGGAAGTATGGGGAGGATTATGTTTGTTTAGGATCAGGAAGGCATGGAGAGGGCTATGTTTGTTTGGGCTGGATGGAAAGTTTCAGTTCACACTGTTTCTCAGGCTTGTTTCTTTCTAGTTTCTTTCCAGCCTTTCTTAAGCCTGTTTCTTTCTAGTTTCATTTTTGTTTCTAAAACCTGTTTCTTTTCACTCTGTCTCAGGTTTGTTTCAAGTCAATGGCCCCTGTTTCATATGAGCAGGGTTCGTTCTCTGAGTAATAATAATAATAATAATAATAATAATAATAATAATAATAATAATAATAATAATAATAATAATAATAATAATAATGGAAAATAAAGTTTGCAGTTAAGGCCACAAAAATCAAATTCCGTTATATATATTATCTGAAAAAACACTGAAGATTCAACTCGGAGATAGTCTGGGTACAAATTCCTTCTTTTTTACTCTTTTTTTTTATGATTTTTGCCTCAATTCTTCATATCCTTAATTCTTATCTTTGAAGTCTTAGGAGAGATTGAACGCATCATCATATATAATGTTGAGTTCATATTCAAGTGTGTCAGATGTATTTTGAGGTATTCTTGTCTTTTCATAAGGCCAGTATTGTTAGTCAGATTCTAAGGTTTGTTTCCAGAGGTCCCGTTTTCAATTGCTGGAGATGCCTCGCACCATTCAGTAATGACTATAGTCTCTGAATCAATTCCACACTGCAATCCAAAGGCACACATTATCTTGATCTCCTCTATCGTTCCTGGGCTAGCACTCTGCTGGGCCCGCGTTTGATTCTCCGGCCGGCCAATGAAGAATTAGAGGAATTTGTTTCTGGTGATAGAAATTCATTTCTCGGTATAATGTGGTTCGGATTCCACAATAAACTGTAGGTCCCGTTGCTAGGTAACCAATTGGTTCTTAGCCATGTAAAATCTAATCCTTCAGGCCAGCCCTAGGAGAGCTGTTAATCAGCTCAGTGGTCTGGTTAAACTAAGATATGCTTAACTTTTTTTCAGGGCTGAGAGTAAGAGCAAGAGCTCGTGCCATTATAAATCAACCTTAACCTAAACACAAAAAAATAACAACCTCTTCTCACCGGTGAGGTTGTAAAGAGCTCCTACCTCAGTCGATGGCTGCGCCCCGGTTCATCTCGTCCTTCTCGTTTTGGCTGCAAAAAAGACGCCTGCTATGATCAGGACAGCCAACAGGAGTCCTCCTAGGGTGCCGAAGGTAGCTTTGAAGATAATCGACCTCTCTTCCTGGGCCTCAATCTCCTGGATGACGACGTCCACAGCTCTGCTTGCGTTGTTTATCTCCTGTTAAGAAAAGGAGTCTTTGTTGGAGGCTAGTCTTCACTTGGGTCTTCCCCCAAAAAATGTCAGTTGGGCACAAAGGTGATTGTTTGGTGATATGTCTAGCTGGATTGCAGAAAAAACTAGTAAAAACTGCGCTGAAGTTTCTTCGGCGCAGTCAAGTTTTCTGTACAGCGTATAATGCCGTATGAAAGTCTCAGCCTTGGCCCATGAAACTCTCAGCTGCAGCCCATGAAACTTTCAGCCATGGCCCGGTGGTGGCCAGTGTTGTTGGCACCTACAGTATAGCGGTGCCAGGCTCACGATCATGGCTAACTTTAACCTTAAATAAAATAAAAACTACTGAGGAGGCTAGAGGGCCGCAATTTGGTATGTTTGATGATTGGAGGGTGGATGATCACCATACCAATTTGGAGCCCTCTAGCCTCAGTAGTTTTCAAGATCTTATGGCGGATGGACAGACAAATAGCCATCTCATTAGTTTTCTTTTACAGAAAACTGAAAAGCAGAATGAATGGAGACTGCTGAATGGAATGGCAAGCCTGCTGAGCATTTCTGACCTAACCTAACCAACTAAACCTTTCAATACGTACCAAATGAGGACCAGTGAAGGGTAAAATTTATGTTGTGAAATAGCAACCCTGCAGAGCACTTAACCTTACTGTAGGTGACTCGATCATAATTTAACGGATCATAATTGAACGGAAGTGTGTTTGAAAGTCCCTGGTACACTGATGAAAGAATGAAGCTTCAAAAACCATCAGATGCTGTAGTGAACCAGTGAGTGTATGAAATCATCTGGCAGTGTATAATGACTTAATGTTTAAAAGATATCTGACACAGTAATGGATGAGTCTCTGGAAGTCATCTGACATTGTAATGGATGAGTCTGAAAGTCACCTGACACTAATGGATGAGTCTCTGAAAGTCACCTGACACTAATGGATGAATCCCTGAAAGTCATGTGACACTGCAATAGATGAATCTGAAAGTCATTTGACACTAATGTATGAGTCTCTGAAAGTCTTGTGACACTGCTGTGGACGAGTCTGAAAGTCACCTGACTCTGTGATGGATGAGTCTCTGAAAGTCATTTGACACTGAGTGAATAAGTCTGAAAGTTACCTGACACTGTAATGGATGAAGCTCTGACAGTCACTTGACACTGCAGTGGATGAGTCTGAAAGTCATCTGACACTGCATTGGATGAGTCTGAGGGTCATTTGGCTGCAGTGGATGAGTCTCAAAATCATCTGACACCATAATGGATGAGTCTGGGAAAGTCATCTGTCACTGCAGTGGATGAGTCTGAGAGTCATTTGACTGCAGTGGATGAGTCTCAAAGTCATCTGACACCGTAATGGATGAGTCTGGGAAAGTCATTTGACCTCGCAACAGATGAGTTGGAAAGTTATCAGACACTGAGTGGATGAATTTCTGAGAGTCATCTGACTGACACTGCAGTGGATGAATTGGGAAGTCTACGCCACTGTAATGGATGGGTCTGAAAGTCATCTGACAATGACTGCAGTGGATGAGTCTCTGAAAGTTACCCATCACTGAAGTAAATGAATGAATGACTGAAACACATCTAACACTATAGCGAATGAGTGCCTGAAACCCTTTGGGCCCTATGGTGAATCCATAACCCGTGACTTTGGTTGCTAATGAAGTGAGAAAGTAAGTTAAAAATTAGTTATACTCACACCAATCAAGTTTCCAAAAGCCGCGTTCGTCAAATCCTTGTTAACGTGTTGGGTCATGAATGTCTCATCCTTCACAGCATCGTCTATTGTAGAGTTGAGATCCTGACTGAGCTGTATCAAGTCATTGAGCTGGGTCTCTCCCCAGCCGTCTGCATTGTCTTCCAGTTCTTTCAAAGCCTCTTGAATCTTGCTGAGTATCTCTTGCAGTTTTTGGCATTCCGCAATTGAGGTGTTGCAGGCTTGCGAATAGTCCATTTGAACCAGCTGATTCATGAGTTTTGGACTCGAGAGCAGTTCATTGCTCTGATAGGCTTTTTGTAAAACAGTGGACAAATGAGTTTCTATTTCCTTCCTGGCAAAAGGTGCTAAAACTTTTCCAGAGCGTCCAAGAATGATTGTAATGAGGCTTTGATGTCATCCAATGTTTTCTTTGTCTTTTCTAGTATCTCTTTTCCTGCAGAAAGAACAGCTGTCATTTGTTTGACCAGAATAGTAAAGCTGTTTAATTCTGTTGGAGATTGTACCCCAAAATAGTTTTAATACTGTTAATATAAAACTCATTACAGATTAATCATTATCTAAAACTCACGTGTTGTTGTGGCGGGATAGGTAGTTTCAGTGGAAGATGGTTACTACTGTGGATGGATAAGATGGTGGTTTTGTACTCATTAGGAGGTATCAGTTGGGGAGGAGGAAGAGGTGATGACTGGAGTGGATGTGGAAGTGGAGAGGAGGTTTCAGAAGTGGAAGAGGAGGTGAGGAAGTCGGGGTGGATATGGAAGTGGGGGAGAGGAGAGGTTGGTCGGGCTGAGGTGGATAAGAGGGGGGGAGGAGGTGATGGTTGGATGTAAGGAAGTTTCAGGATGGAGTGGGGAGGAGGAGGGTGATGGTTGGAGGGCAGGTTTTCAGATGTGGAGGAGAGGAGAGGTGGTTAATCAGATGTGGAAAGGAGGGAGAGGTGATGGTCGGACTGTAAGGAAGAAGAGGTTTCAGATGTGGAGGAGGGGGAGGAGGGAGAGGATGGTCATGTAAGTGGAAGTAGAGGTTTCAGATGTGGAAGTGGGGAGGAGGGAGAGGTGATGGTCGGGCTGGTGGAAGTAGAGGTTTTCAGATGTGGAAGTGGGGAGGAGAGGTGATGGTCGGGCTGTAGATGTGGAGGTTGGGGAGGAGGGAGAGGTGATGGTCGGGCTGTAAGTAGAGTGGAAGTAGAGGTTTGGTCGGATGTTTTCAGGCTGGGAGGTGGGGAGAGGGAGAGGTGATGGTCGGGCTGTAAGTGGAAGTAGAGTTTCAGATGTGGAAGGGGGAGGAGGGAGGTGATGGTCGGGCTGTAGTGGATGTGGAGGATGGAAGTGGGGGAGGAGGGAGAGGTGATGGTCGGGCTGTAAGTGGAAGTAGAGGTTTCAGATGTGGAGGTGGGGAGGAGGGAGAGGTGATGGTCGGGCTGTAAGGGAAGTAGAGGTTTCAGATGTGGAGGTTGGGGAGGAGGGAGAGGTGATGGTCGGGCTGTAAGTGGAAGTAGAGGTTTCAGATGTGGAGGTGGGGAGGAGGGAGAGGTGATGGTCGGGCTGTAAGTGGAAGTAGAGGTTTCAGATGTGGAGGAGGGGAGAAGGGAGAGGTGATGGTCGGGCTGTGGGAAGTAGAGGTTTCAGATGTGGAGGTGGGGGAGGAGGAGAGGTGATGGTCGGGCTGTAAGTGGAAGTAGAGGTTTCAGATGTGGAGGTTGGAAGTCAGATGTGGAAGTGGAGGTTTCAGATGTGGGGAGGGGGGAGGGAGGTGATGGTCGGGCTGTAAGTGGAAGTAGAGGTTTCAGATGTGGAGTGGGGGAGGAGGGAGAGGTGATGGTCGGGCTGTAAGTGGAAGTAGAGGTTTCAGATGTGGAGGTGGGGAGGAGGGAGAGGTGATGGTCGGGCTGTAAGTGGAAGGAGGTTTCAGATGAGGTGGGGAGGGAGAGGTGATGGTCGGGCTGTAAGTGGAAGTAGAGGTTTCAGATGTGGAGGTGGGGGAGGAGGGAGAGGTGATGGTCGGGCTGTAAGTGGAAGTAGAGGTTTCAGATGTGGAGGTGGGGAGGAGGGAGAGGTGATGGTCGGGCTGTAAGTGGAAGTAGAGGTTTCAGATGTGGAGGTGGGAGGAGGAGGGAGGTGAGTTTTCAGGTGGGGCTGTAAGGAGGAAGTAGAGGTTTCAGATGTGGAGGTTGGGGAGGAGGGAGAGGTGATGGTCGGGTAAGTGGAAGTAGAGTTTTCAGATGTGGAAGGAGGGAGAGGTTGGTCGGGCTGTATGGAAGTGGAGGATGGGGAGGGGGAGGAGGAGAGGTGATGGTCGGGCTGTAAGTGGAAGTAGAGGTTTTCAGATGTGGAGGTGGGGGAGGAGGGAGAGGTGATGGTCGGGCTGTAAGTGGAAGTAGAGGTTTCAGATGTGGAGTGTGGGGGAGGGTGAGGGAGAGGTGATGGTCGGGCTGGAAGTAGGAGGGAGAAGTAGAGGTTTCAGATGGAGGAAGTGGGGAGGAGGGAGAGGTGATGGTCGGGCTGTAAGTGGAAGTAGAGGTTTCAGATGTGGAGGTTGGGGAGGAGGGAGAGGTGATGGTCGGGCTGTAAGTGGAAGTAGAGGTTTTCAGATGAGGTGGTCGGGCTGGGGAGATGAGGGGGAGGAGGTGAGGTGATGGTCGGGCTGTAAGTGGAAGTAGAGTTTTCAGATGTGGAGTGGGGGGAGGAGGGAGGTCGGGATGGTCGGGCTTTCAGATGTGGAAGTGAAGGAGGGAGAGGTTTCAGATGGGAGGTTGGGGAGGAGGGAGAGGTGATGGTGGTCGGGCTGTAAGTGTTTTCAGATGTGGAAGTGGGGAGGAGGGAGAGGTGATGGTCGGGCTGTAAGTGGAAGTAGAGTTTCAGATGTGGAGGTGGGGAGGAGGGAGAGGTGATGGTCGGGCTGTGTGGAAGTGGAAGGGAGAGGATTCAGATGGGAGGATGGGGAGGAGGGGAGGAGAGAGGTGATGGTCGGGCTGTAAGTGGAAGTAGAGGTTTTCAGATGTGGAGGTGTGGGGAGGAGGAGAGGTGATGGTCGGGCTGTAAGTGGAAGTAGAGTTTTCAGATGTGGGGTGGGGGAGGAGGAGAGGTGATGGTCGGGCTGTAAGGAAGTAGAGGTTTCAGATGTGAGATGTGGGAGGGGAGAGGTGATGGGGAGGAGGGAGAGGTGATGGTCGGGGAGGAGGGAGAGGTGATGGTCGGGCTGTAAGTGGAAGTAGAGGTTTCAGATGTGGAGGTGGGGGAGGAGGGAGAGGTGATGGTCGGGCTGTAAGTGGAAGAGAGTTTCAGATGTGGAGGTGGGGAGGAGGGAGAGGTGATGGTCGGTAAGTGGAAGTAGAGGTTTCAGATGTGGAGGTGGGGAGGAGGGAGAGGTGATGGTCGGGCTGGAGGGAGGGAGAGGTGATGGTCGGGCTGTAAGGAAGTGAAGTAGAGGTTGGTCAGATGTGGAGGATGGGGAGGAGGAGAGGGGAGTGGAGATGGTGATGGTCGGGCTGTAAGTGGAAGTAGAGGTTTCAGATGTGGAGGTGGGGAGGAGGGAGAGGTGATGGTCGGCTGTAAGTGGAAGTAGAGGTTTCAGATGTGGAGATGGGAGGAGGGAGAGGTGATGGTCGGGCTGTAAGTGGAAGTAGAGGTTTCAGATGTGGAGGTGGGGAGGAGGGAGAGGTGATGGTCGGGCTGTAAGTGGAAGTAGAGGTTTCAGATGTGGAGGTGGGGAGGAGGAGAGGTGATGGTCGGGCTGTAAGTGGAAGTAGAGGTTTCAGATGTGGAGGTGGGGAGGAGGAGAGATGGTCGGGCTGTCGAGGGAAGTAGAGGTTTCAGATGTGGAAGGGGGAGGAGGGAGAGGTGATGGTCGGGCTGTAAGTGGAAGTAGAGGTTTCAGATGTGGAGGTGGGAGGAGGGAGAGGTGATGGTCGGGCTGTAAGGGAAGTAGAGGTTTCAGATGTGGAGGTGGGGAGGAGGGGAGAGGTGATGGTCGGGCTGTAAGTGGAAGTAGAGGTTTCAGATGTGGAGGTGGGGGAGGAGGGAGAGGTGATGGTCGGGCTGTAAGTGGAAGTAGAGGGATGTGGAGGTGGGGGAGGAGGGAGAGGTGATGGTCGGGCTGTAAGTGGAAGTAGAGGTTTCAGATGTGGAGGTGGGGGAGGAGGGAGAGGTGATGGTCGGGCTGTAGTGGAAGTAGAGGTTTCAGATGTGGAGGAGGGAGGGGAGGAGGGAGAGGTGATGGTCGGGCTGTAAGTGGAAGTAGAGGTTTCAGATGTGGAGGATGGGGGGAGGAGGGAGAGGTGATGGTCGGGCTGTAAGTGGAAGTAGAGTTTTCAGATGTGGAGGTGGGGAGGAGGGAGAGGTGATGGTCGGGCTGTAAGTGGAAGTAGAGGTTTCAGATGTGGAGGTGGGGGAGGAGGGAGAGGTGATGGTCGGGCTGTAAGTGGAAGTAGAGGTTTTCAGATGTGGAGGGGGGAGGGGGAGGATGGTCGGGAGGTGGAAGTGAGTCAGATGTGGAAGTGGAAGGGAGAGGTGATGGTCGGAGTTTTTTCAGATGTGGAAGTGGGGGAGGAGGGAGAGGTGATGGTCGGGCTGTAAGTGGGGAGGAGATGTGGAGGTGGGGGAGGAGGGAGAGGTGATGGTCGGGCTGTAAGTGGAAGTAGAGTTTTCAGATGTGGAGGTGGGGGAGGAGGGAGAGGTGATGGTCGGGCTGTAAGTGGAAGTAGAGGTTTCAGATGTGGAAGTGGGGGAGGAGAGGTGATGGTCGGGCTGTGGTCGAAGTAGAGGTTTCAGATGTGGAGAAGTGGGAGGAGGGAGAGGATGGTCAGGGCTGTGGGAAGTAGAGGATTCAGATGTGGAGGTGGGGAGGAGGAGAGGTGATGGTCGGGCTGTAAGTGGAAGTAGAGTTTTCAGATGTGGAGGTGGGGAGGAGGGAGAGGTGATGGTCGGGCTGTAAGAAGTAGAGTTTTCAGATGTGGAGTGTGGGGGAGGAGGGAGAGGTGATGGTCGGGCTGTAAGTGGAAGTGGAGTTTTCAGATGTGGAGGTGGGGAGGAGGGAGAGGTGATGGTCGGGCTGTAAGTGGAAGTAGAGTTTTCAGATGTGGAGGTGGGGGGAGGAGGAGAGGTGATGGTCGGGCTGTAAGTGGAAGTAGAGTTTTCAGATGTGGAAGTGGGGAGGAGGGAGAGGTGATGGTCGGGCTGTAAGTGGAAGTAGAGGTTCAGATGTGGAAGTGGGGGAGGAGGGAGAAGTGATGGTCGGGCTGTAAGTGGAGGAGGTTTTCAGAGAGGTGGGAGGAGGGAGAAGTGATGGTCGGGCTGTAAGTGGAAGTAGAGGTTTCAGATGTGGAAGTGGGGGGAGGAGGGAGAGGTGATGGTCGGGCTGTAAGTGGAAGTAGAGGTTTTCAGATGTGGAAGTGTTGGAGGAGGAGAAGTGATGGTCGGGCTGTAAGTGGAAGTAGAGTTTTCAGATGTGGAAGTGGGGAGGAGGGAGAGGTGATGGTCGGGCTGTAAGTGGAAGTAGGTTTTCAGATGTGGAGGTGGGGGAGGAGGGAGGATGGTCGGGTCTGTAAGGCGGAAGTAGAGGTTTCAGATGTGGAAGTGGGGAGGAGGGAGAGGTGATGGTCGGGCTGTAAGTGGAAGTAGAGGTTTCAGATGTGGAAGTGGGGAGGAGGAGAGGTGATGGTCGGGCTGTAAGTGGAAGTAGAGGCAGATGTGGAAGTGGGGGAGGAGGGAGAAGATGGTCGGGCTGTAAGTGGAAGTTCAGAGATGTGGAAGTGGGGAGGAGGGAGAAGTGATGGTCGGGCTGTAAGGTTTTCAGAGGAGGGAGGAGGTGATGGTCGGGCTGTAGAGTGGAAGTAGAGGTTTCAGATGTGGAAGTGTTGGAGGAGGGAGAGGTGATGGTCGGGCTGTAAGTGGAAGTAGAGGTTCAGATGTGGAGGTGGGGAGGAGGAGAGGTGATGGTCGGGCTGTAAGTGGAAGTAGAGGTTTCAGATGTGGAGGTGGGGGAGGAGGGAGAAGTGATGGTCGGGCTGGGTGGAAGTAGGTTTTCAGATGGAAGTGGGAGGAGAGGTGATGGTCAGATGGAAGTGGAGATGTGGAAGTGGGGAGAGGAGAGGTGATGGTCGGGCTGTAAGTGGAAGTAGAGTTTTCAGATGTGGAAGTGGGGGAGGAGGGAGAAGTGATGGTCGGGCTGTGGGAAGTAGAGGATGTGGAAGTGGGGGAGGAGGAGAGGTGATGGTCGGGCTGTAAGTGGAAGTAGAGTTTTCAGATGTGGAGGTGGGGGAGGAGGGAGAGGTGATGGTCGGGCTGTAAGTGGAAGTAGAGGTTTCAGATGTGGAGGGGGAGGAGGAGGAGGTCGGAGGTGGATGGAGAGTTTCAGATGTGGAAGTGGGGAGGAGGGAGGTGATGGTCGGGCTGTAGAAGTAGAGTTTTCAGATGTGGAAGTGGGGGAGGAGGGAGGTGATGGTCGGGCTGTAAGTGGAAGTAGAGGTTTCAGATGTGGAAGTGGGGGAGGAGGGAGAGGTGATGGTCGGGCTGTAAGTGGAAGTAGAGTTTTCAGATGTGGAAGTGGGGAGGAGGGAGAGGTGATGGTCGGGCTGTAAGTGGAAGTTTTCAGATGTGGAAGTGGGGAGGAGGGAGAGGTGATGGTCGGGCTGAAGATGTGGAAGTAGGGGGGGAGGAGGGAGAAGTGATGGTCGGGCTGGTAAGTGGAAGTAGAGTTTTCAGATGTGGAAGTGGGGGAGGAGGAGAAGTGATGGTCGGGCTGTAAGTGGAAGTAGAGTTTTCAGATGTGGAGGTGGGGGAGGAGGGAGAGGTGATGGTCGGGCTGTAAGTGGAAGTAGAGGTTTTCAGATGTGGAGGTTGGGGAGGAGGGAGAGGTGATGGTCGGGCTGTAAGTGGAAGTAGAGTTTTCAGATGTGGAGGTGGGGGGAGGAGGGATGGTCGGGCTGTAAGTGGAAGTGAGTTTTCAGATGTGGAAGTGGGGAGGAGGAGAGGTGATGGTCGGGCTGTAGAGTTTTCAGATGTGGAAGTGGGGGAGGAGGGAGAGGTGATGGTCGGGCTGTAAGTGGAAGTAGAGTTTTCAGATGTGGAAGTGGGGAGGAGGGAGAGGTGATGGTCGGGCTGTAAGTGGAAGTAGAGTTTTCAGATGTGGAAGGAGGGAGGAGGGGAGGAGATGGTCGAAGTGGAAGTGAGTTTTCAGGCTGTGGAAGTGGGGAAGGGAGAGGTGATGGTCGGGCTGTATGGAAGGAGAGGGATGTGGAGGAGGAGGGAGAGGTGATGGTCGGGCTGTAAGTGGAAGTAGAGGTTTCAGATGTGGAAGTGGGGAGGAGGGAGAGGTGATGGTCGGGCTGTAAGGGAAGTAGAGTTTTCAGATGTGGAAGTGGGGAGGAGGGAGAAGTGATGGTCGGGCTGTAAGTGGAAGTAGAGTTTTCAGATGTGGAAGTGGGGGAGGAGGGAGAAGTGATGGTCGGGCTGTAGTGGAAGAGAGTTTTCAGATGTGGAGGTGGGGAGGAGGGAGAGGTGATGGTCGGGCTGTAAGTGGAAGTAGAGTTTTCAGATGTGGAAGTGGGGGGAGGAGGGAGGGAGGTCGGGCCAGGGGAAGTGAGTTTTCAGATGTGGAAGTGGGGGAGGAGGGAGAGGTGATGGTCGGGCTGTAGGAAGTAGAGTTTCAGATGTGGAGGTGGGGAGGAGGGAGAGTGATGGTCGGGCTGTAAGTGGAAGTAGAGGTTTTCAGATGTGGAGGTTGGGGAGGAGGGAGAGGTGATGGTCGGGCTGTAAGTGGAAGTAGAGGGAAGTTTTCAGATGTGGAAGTGGGGAGGAGGGAGAAGTGATGGTCGGGCTGTAAGTGGAAGTAGAGTTTTCAGATGTGGAGTGGGGAGGAGGGAGAGGTGATGGTCGGGAAGAAGTGAGTTTTCAGATGTGGAAGTGGGGGAGGAGGAGAGTGATGGTCGGGCTGTAAGTGGAGAGAGTTTCAGATGTGGAAGTGGGGGAGGAGGGAGAGGTGATGGTCGGGCTGTAAGTGGAAGTAGAGTTTTCAGATGTGGAAGTGGGGGAGGAGGGAGAGGTCGGGCTGGTGGAAGTAGAGTTTTCAGATGGAAGTGGGGAGGAGGAGGTGATGGTCGGGCTGTAAGTGGAAGTAGAGTTTTCAGATGTGGAGGAGGGAGGAGGGAGAAGTGGTGGGGCTGTAAGTGGAAGTAGAGGTTTCAGATGTGGAAGTGGGGAGGAGGGAGAGGTGATGGTCGGGCTGTAAGTGGAAGTAGAGGTTTCAGATGTGGAAGTGGGGAGGAGGGAGAGGTGATGGTCGGGCTGTAAGTGGAAGATGTGGAAGAGGAGGAGAAGTGATGGTCGGCTCAGATGTGGAAGTGGGGGGAGGAGGGAGAGGTGATGGTCGGGCTGTAAGTGGGAGTAGAGGTTTCAGATGTGGAGGTGGGGAGGAGGGAGAGGTGATGGTCGGGCTGTAAGTGGAAGTAGAGGTTTCAGATGTGGAAGTGGGGAGGAGGGAGAGGTGATGGTCGGGCTGTAAGTGGAAGTAGAGGCTTCAGATGTGGAAGTGGGGGAGGAGGAGAGGTGATGGTCGGGCTGTAAGTGGAAGTAGAGGCTTCAGATGTGGAGGTTGGGGAGGAGGGAGAGGTGATGGTCGGGCTGTAAGTGGAAGTAGAGTTTTCAGATGTGGAAGTGGGGAGGAGGGAGAGGTGATGGTCGGGCTGTAAGTGGAAGTAGAGTTTTCAGATGTGGAAGTGGGGAGGAGGGAGAGGTGATGGTCGGGCTGTAAGTGGAAGTAGAGTTTTCAGAGTGGAGGAGGGAGAAGGAGATGGGGAGGGATGGTCGGGCTGTAAGTGGGGAGGAGGGAGAGGGGAGAAGTGATGGTCGGGCTGTAAGTGGAAGTAGAGTTTTCAGATGTGGAAGAAGGAGGGAGAGGTGAGGTCGGGCTGTAGGTGGAAGTAGAGTTTTCAGATGTGGAAGTGGGGGAGGAGGGAGAAGTGATGGTCGGGCTGTAGAGTTTTCAGATGAAGAGAGGTTTTCAGATGTGGAGGTGGGGAGGGGGGAGGGAGAGGTGATGGTCGGGGCTGTATGTGGAGTGGAAGGGAGAGGTGATGGTCAGATGTGGAAGTGGAGGAGGGATGGGAGGGAGAAGTGATGGTCGGGCTGTAGTGGTTTTCAGGGGGTTGGGGAGGAGAGGTGATGGTGATGGTCGGCTGTAGAGTGGATGGAGTGGGGGAGGAGAAGGGAGGCTTTCAGATGTGGAGGAAGTGGGGAGGAGGGAGAGGTGATGGTCGGGCTGTAAGTGGAAGTAGAGTTTTCAGATGTGGAAGTGGGGGAGGAGGAGAAGTGATGGTCGGGCTGTAAGGGGAAGTAGAGTTTTCAGATGTGGAAGTGGGGAGGAGGGAGAAGGTGATGGTCGGGCTGGAAGTAGAGTTTTCAGATGTGGAGTGGAAGGGAGAGGTTGGTCAGAAGTGAGTTTTCAGATGTGGAGTTGGGGAGGAGGAGAGGTGATGGTCGGGCTGTAAGTGGAAGTGGATGTGGAAGTAGGGAGGAGGGAGAAGTGATGGTCAGATGTGGAAGTGGGGAGGAGGGAGAAGTGATGGTCGGGCTGTAAGTGGAAGTAGAGTTTTCAGATGTGGAAGTGGGGGAGGAGGGAGAAGTGATGGTCGGGCTGTAAGTGGAAGTAGAGTTTTCAGATGTGGAAGTGGGGGAGGAGGGAGAAGTGATGGTCGGGCTGTAAGTGGAAGTAGAGTTTTCAGATGTGGAAGTGGGGGAGGAGGGAGAAGTGATGGTCGGTGTAAGGGAAGTAGAGTTTTCAGATGTGGAAGTGGGGAGGAGGAGAGGTGATGGTCGGGCTGTAAGTGGAAGAGAGTTTCAGATGTGGAAGTGGGGGAGGAGGGAGAGGTGATGGTCGGGCTGTAAGTGGAAGTAGAGTTTTCAGATGTGGAAGTGGGGAGGAGGAGAGGTGATGGTCGGGCTGTAAGTGGAAGTAGAGTTTTCAGATGTGGAAGTGGGGGAGGAGGGAGAAGTGATGGTCGGGCTGTAAGTGGAAGTAGAGGGAGAGGTTCAGATGTGGAGGGAAGTGGGGGAGGAGGGAGAGGTGATGGTCGGGCTGTAAGTGGAAGTAGAGTTTTCAGATGTGGAAGTGGGGAGGAGGGAGAGGTGATGGTCGGGCTGTAAGTGGAAGTAGAGTTTTCAGATGTGGAAGTGGGGAGGAGGGAGAGGTGATGGTCGGGCTGTAAGTGGAAGTAGAGTTTTCAGATGTGGAAGTGGGGGAGGAGGGAGAAGTGATGGTCGGGCTGTAAGTGGAAGTAGAGTTTTCAGATGTGGAAGTGTTGGGGGAGGGGAGAAGTGATGGTCGGGCTGTAAGTGGAAGTAGAGTTTTCAGATGTGGAAGTGGGGAGGGGAGAGGTGATGGTCGGGCTGGAAGTAGAGTTTTCAGATGTGGAAGTGGGGGAGGAGGGAGAAGTGATGGTTCAGATGTGGAAGTGGGGGAGGAGGGAGAAGTGATGGTAGTTGTGAAGAGTGGTGGTTGGGAGTACAGATGTCTTGGAAGCAGAGAGAGTTTCTGTTGTGGAGGAAGAGATGGTGGATTCAGGGTAGATGTAGGGGAAGCAGAGGAGGTTTAGTTGTGGAGGAAGAAGATGGTGGATTCAGATGATGGCAAACGAAGGGAGGTTTCAGTTGTGGAAGGAATCAGTGGTGGATTAGAGGTAGATGTGGAAACAGAGGAGGTTTCGATTAATGGAGGAAGCGGTGGTGGTTGAGTGAAATGTGGAAGCAGAGAGTTTCAGTTGTGTGAAGCGGTGGTGGTTGGGGTAGATGTGGAAGCGAAGGAGGTTTCGGTTGTGGAGAGCGGTGGTGGTTGGAGTAGATGTGGAAGCAGAGGAGGTTTCGTGAAGTTGTGGGAGAGAGAGCGGTGGTGGTTGGGGTAGATGTGGAAGCAGAAGAGGTTTCAGTTGTTAGAGGAAGCAGTGGTGGTTGGGAGGTGATGGAAGCAGAGGTTTCAGTTGTGGAGGAAGAGATGGTGATTTTGAGGTAGATGTGGAAACAGGAGGAGTTTCAGTTGTGGAGGAAGCTGTGGTGATTTGGAGTTGGATAACGACAGAGGAGGTTTCAGTTGTTGAGAAGCAAGTGGTGGTTTGGTGAGATGTGGGGAAGCAGAGGAGGTTTTTAGTTGTGGGAAAAGTGGTGGATTTGGGGTAGATGTGGAAATGAAGGAGAGTTTCCCAGTTGGCGGAGAAGCGCTGTGGTGGTTGGGTAGATGTGGAAATGAAGTTTCAGTTGTTGAGAAGCAGTGGTGGTTGGAGTAGATGTGGAAGCAGAGGAGGTTTCAGTTGGAGCGGTGGTGGTTGGGTAGATGTGTAAGCAGAGGAGGTTTCAGTTGTGGAGAGGAAGCGGTGGTGATTTGTGGGAGTGGATGTGGAGACAGAGGAGGTTTCAGTTGTGGAGGAAGAGATGGTGGATGGGGTGTTCAATGTGGAAGCAGTGGAGGTTTCAGTTGTGTGGAGGAAGATGGTAGTTGAGATTGGATGTGGGAGCAGAGGAGGTTTCAGTTGTGGAGGAAGAGATGGTGGATTTGGGGTAGATGTGGAAGCAAGAGAAGGAGTTTCAGTTGTGGAGGAAAGATGGTGGTTGGGGTGGTGAAACAGAGGAGGTTTCAGTTGTGGAGGAAGATGCATTAGTTTAGGGTGGATGTAGAGGCAGATGAGATTTCAGTTGTGGAGGAAGAGATGGTGGTTGGGGTAGATGTGGAAACAGAGGGAAATTTCAGTTATTGGAGAAGAATGGTGATTTGGGGTAGAAGTGGGAAACAGAGAGGTTTCAGTTGTGAAAGAAAGAGATGGTGGTTGGGGTAGATGTGGGGAAACAGAGGAGGTTTCAGTTGTGGAGAAGCTGTGGTGGTTGGTGATGTGAGCTTGAGGTTTCAGTTGTAGGAAGCAGTATTGGTTAGGTAGATGTGGAAGCAGAGGAGGTTCAGTTGTGGAAGAAGCCGGTGGTGGTTGGGGTAGATGTGGAAGCAGAGAGGTTTCAGTTGTGGAGGAAGCGGTGGTGGTTGATTAGAATGTGGAAGCAGGAGGTTTCAGTTGTGGAGGAAGCGGTGGTGGTTGGAGTAGATGTGTAAGCAGGAGGTTACCGTTGTGGAGAGGAAGCGGTGGTGGTTGGGGTAGATCTGGAAGGAGAAAGGAGTTTCAGTTGTGGAGAAACGAGTGGTGGTTACAGGTAGATGTGAAATCAGAAGTTTTCAGTTGTGGAGAAAGCGGTGGTGTGGCGTTGGAAATTGGGAATGTTGCAGAAGCAGAGGAGGTTTCAGTTGTGGAGGAAGAGATGAGTGGATTGGGGTGGCTGTGGAAAAACTGAGAGAGTTTGGTGTAGAGAAAAGTAATTTGGATTGGGGTAGATGTGAAACAGAGAGAGGAGGTTTCGTTGTGGAGGAAGAGATGGTGGTTGGGGTAGCTGTAGAAGCAGAGGAGGTTTCAGTTGTGGAGAGCGGTGGTGGATAGAGGTAGATCTGGAAGCAGAGGAAGGTTTCAGTTGTGAAGAAGAGGTGGTGGTTGGGAGTAGATGTGGAAGCAGAGGAGGTTTTCAGTTGTGGAGGAAGAGGTGGTGGTTCCGGTAGCTGTGGAAGCAGAGGAGGTTTCAGTTGTGGAGGAAGCGGTGGTGGTTGGGGTAGATGTGGAAGCAGAGGAGGTTTCTGTTGTGGAGGAAGAGAAGTGGTGGTTGGGGTAGATGTGAGCAGAGGAGGTTTCAGTTGTGGAGAAAGCGGTGATTAGGGTAGATGTGGAAGCAGAGGGTTTCAGTTGTGGAGGAAGAATGGTGGTTGGGGTAGATGTGGAAGCAGAGAAGACTGTTTGTGGAGGAAGAGGAAGATGGTGGTTGGTGATGGAAACAGAGGAGGTTTCAGTTGAAGGAAGAGATGGTGATTGGGTGGATCTGTAGAAAGCAGCAGCTGGATTTTAGTTGTGAAGGAGTGGTTTAGGTAGATGTTGGGGAAACAGAGGAGGTTTCAGTTGTGGAGGAAGATGGGTGGTTGGGATGGTGGAAGCAGAGGAGGTTCAAGTTGTGAAGGGTGGTGGTTCAGAGAATGATGTGGAAGCAGAGGAGGTTCAGTTGTGGAAAAGCCGGTGAGTGGTGGGAGTGATGTGGAAGCAGGAGGTTTCAGTTGTGGAGGAAGAGATGGTGGTTGGGGTAGATGTGGAAACAGAGGAGGTTTCAGTTGTGGAGGAAGAGATGGTGGTTGGGGTAGATGTGGAAACAGAGGAGGTTTCAGTTGTGGAGGAAGAGATGGTGGCAGGGGTGGTCATAGAAGCAGGATGGAACTGGATTGTGGAGGAAGAGATGGTGGTTGGGGTAGATGTGGAAACAGAGGAGGTTTCAGTTGTGGAGGAAGAGATGGTGGTGCTGGGTGATCTGGGGAAACAGAGGAGGTTTCAGTTGTGGAGAAGAGATGGTGAACAGGTAGATGTACCAGAAACAGAGGAGAGTTTCAGTTGTGGAGGAAGAGATGGTGGTTGGGGTAGAAGTGGAAACAGAGGAGGTTTCAGTTGTGGAAGATGGTGTGGGGTGGATCTGTAGAAGCAGATGGACTTTAGTTGGAGGAAGAGATGGTGGTTAGGATAGATGTGGAAAACAGAGAGGTTTCCCAGTTGTGGAGGAAGATGGTGGTTGGATGATGTGGAAACAGAGAGGGGTTTCGGTGTGAAGGAAGAGATGGTGGTTGGGGTAGATGTGGGGAAACAGAGGAGGTTTCGTTGGAGGAAGATGGTGTTTGGGGTAGAAGTGGAACAGAGGAGGTTTCAGTTGTGGAGGAAAGAATGGTAGTTGGGAGTAGAAGTGAAGCAGAGGAGGTTTCAGTGTGGAGAAGAGATGGTGATTTTGGGTGAATCTGAAACAGAGGAGTTTCAGTTGTGGAGGAAAGAGATGGTGGTTGGGGTAGAAATTGGGGAAACAGAAGAGGAGGTTTCAGTTGTGGAGAAGATGGTGGTTGGGTGAGAAGTGGAAACAGAGGAAATTTCAGTTGTGGAGGAAGAGATGGTGGTTGGGGTAGATGTGGAAACAGAGGGAGGTTTCAGTTGTGGAGAAGAGATAGTGGATTGGGGTAGATGTGCAGAAGCAGAGGAGGTTTCAGTTGTGGAGGAAAGAGATGGTGGTTAGAGTGATCATGGAAACAGAGGAGGTTTCAGTTGTGGAGGAAGAGATGGTGGTTGGGGTGAAGTGGAAACAGAGGAGAGTTCAGTTGTGGAGGAAGAGATGTGGATGGTTGGGGTGAGTGAGGGAAACAGAGGAGGTTCAGTTGTGGAGAAAGAGATGGTGGTTGGGGTAGATGTGGAAACAGAGGAGGTTTCAGTTGTGGAGAAGAGATGGTAAAGATTGGGGTAGATGTGGAAACAGAGGAGGTTTCAGTTTGTGGAGGAAAAGATGGTGGTTGGGGTGAGAAGTGAGGAAACAGAGGTTTGATTGTGGAGGAAGATGTTGGTTGGAGTAGATGTGGAAACAGAGAGGAGGTTTCAGTTGTGGAAGGAAGAGATGGTGGTTGGGGTAGATGTGTGGAAACAGAGGAGGTTTCAGTTGTGGAAGAAGATGGTGGTTGGGGTAGAAGTGGAAACAGACAGGAGTTTCAGTTGACAGAAGGAAGAGATGGTGGTTGGGGTAGATGTGGAAACAGAGGAGGTTTCAGTTGTGGAGGAAGAGATGGTGGTTGGGGTAGATGTGGAAACAGAGGAGGTTTCAGTTGTGGAGGAAGAGATGGTGGTTGGGGTAGAAGTGGAAACAGAGGAGGTTTCAGTTGTGGAGGAAGAGATGGTGGTTGGGGTAGATGTGGAAACAGAGGAGGTTTCAGTTGTGGAGGAAGAGATGGTGGTTGGGGTAGAAGTGGAAACAGAGGAGGTTTCAGTTGTGGAGAAGAGATGGGTGGTTGGGGTGAAGTGGAAACAGAGAGGAGGTTTTCAGTTGTGGAAGAAGAAGATGGTGATTGGGGTAGATGTGGAACAGAGGAGGTTTCAGTTGTGGAGAAAGAGAGATGGGTGGTTGGGGTAGAAGTGGAAACAGAGAGGAGGTTTCAGTTGTGGAGAAGAGATGGTGGATTTGGGGTAGAAGTGGAAACAGAAGGAGTTTGTTTGTGGAGAAAGAGATGGTGGTTGGGGTGAAGTGGAAATGAGGAGGTTTCAGATGTGGAGGAAGAGATGGTAGTTGGGGTAGAAGTGGAAACAGAGAGAGGAGGTTTCCAGTTGTGGAGGAAGAGATGGTGGTTGGGTAGATGTGGAAACAGGAGGTTTCAGTTGTGGAGGAAGATGGTGGATTAGGTAGATGTGAAACAGAGAGGTTTGGTGTGGAGAAGATGGTGGACTGGGGTAGAAGTAAACAGAGAGGTTTCAGTTGTGGAGGAAGAGATGGTGGATTTGGGGTAGATGTGGAAACAAGAGGAGGTTTTAGTTGTGGAGGAAGAGATGTGGTGGTTAGGGTGTATGTAGAAATGATGAGATTTCAGTTGGGGAAGAGATGCTGGTTAGGTAGATGTTATAAGAGGAGGTTTCAGTTGTGGAGGAAGATGGTGGTTGGGGGTAAGTGGAAACGAGGTTTCAGTTGTGGAGAAGAGATGGTGGTTGGGGTAAATGAAACAGGGGAGTTTCAGTTGTGGAGGAAGAGATGGTGGTTGGGGTGGATGTGAAGCAGATGAGATTTCAGTTGTGGAGGGAAGAGATGGGTGGATTGGGGGTAGATGTGGAGGAAACAAGAGAGGAGGTTTCCAGTTGTGGAGGAGGGAAGAGATGGTGGATTTAGGGTAGATGTGAAACAGAGGAGATTTCAAGTTGTGGAGGAAGAGATGGTAGTTAGAATTGAATGGAAACAGAGGTTTCAGTTATTGGAGGAAGAGATGGTTGGGGTAGATGTGCACTGAAAACAGAAGAAGACTGGTTGTGGAGGAAGAGATGGTGGTTGGGGTGGATGTAGAAGCAGATGAGATTTCAGTTGTGGAGGAAGAGATGGTGGTTGGGGTAGATGTGGAAACAGAGGAGGTTTCAGTTGTGGAGGAAAAGATGTTGGTTGGGGTGGATGTAGAAGCAGATGAGATTCAGTTGTGGCCAGGGTAATTGGATTTGGTGATTGGAAGCAAGAGAGGTTTAGTTGTGGAGGAGAGGTGGTGGATTTGGGGTGGATGTAGAAGCAGATCGAGATTTCAGTTGTGGAGGAAGAGATGGTGGTTGGGGGTGGGTGTGGAAACAAGAGGAGATTTCAGTTATTGGAGGAAGAGATGGTAGTTGGAATTAGATATGGAAACAGAGGGTTTCAGTTGTACGCGAAATGACTTGTTGGGGTAGATGTGGAAACAGAGGAGGTTCAGTTATTGGAGGAAGAGATGGTGGTTGGGGTGGATGTGAAAGCAGATGAGATTTCAGTTGTGGAGGAAGAGATGAGTGAACAGGGTAGATGTGGAAACAGAGAGTTTCCAGTTGTAGAGGAAGATGGTGGTTGGGGTAGAAGTGGAAACAGAGGAGGTTTCAGTTGTGGAGGAGAAGGATGGTGGTTGGGAGTAGATGTACCAGAGGAAGCAGAGGTTTCAGTTGTGGAGGAAGAGGTGGTGAATTGGGGTGGATGTAGAAGCAGATGAGATTTCAGTTGTGGCGGAAGAGATGGTGGTTGGGGTAGATGTGGAAGCAGAGGAGGTTTCAGTTGTGGAGGAAGAGATGGTGGTTGGGGTTGAAGTGGAAACAGAGGAGGTTTCAGTTGTGGAGGAAGAGATGGTGGTTGGGGTAGATGGGGAAACAGGGGAGGTTTCAGTTGTGGAGGAAGAGATGGTGGTTGGGGTGGATGTAGAAGCAGATGAGATTTCAGTTGTGGAGGAAGAGATGGTGGTTGGGGTAGATGTGGAAACAGAGGAGGTTTCAGTTGTGGAGGAAGAGATGGTGGTTGGGGTAGATGTGGAAACAGAGGAGATTTCAGTTGTGGAGGAAGAGATGGTAGTTGGGGTAGATATGGAAACAGAGGAGGTTTCAGTTGTGGAGGAAGAGATGGTTGTTGGGGTAGATGTGGAAACAGAGGAGGTTTCAGTTGTGGAGGAAGAGATGGTGGTTGGGGTGGATGTAGAAGCAGATGAGATTTCAGTTGTGGAGGAAGAGATGGTGGTTGGGGTAGATGTGGAAACAGAGGAGGTTTCAGTTGTGGAGGAAAAGATGGTGGTTGGGGTGGATGTAGAATCAGATGAGATTTCAGTTGTGGCGGAAGAGATGGTGGTTGGGGTAGATGTGGAAGCAGAGGAGGTTTCAGTTGTGGAGGAAGAGGTGGTGGTTGGGGTGGATGTTGAAGCAGATGAGATTTCAGTTGGCAGGAGCGGTGAGTGGTTAAGGGTAGATGTAGGAAGCAGAGGAAGTTTCAGTTGTGGAGAAGAATAATATGGTTGTTGGGGTGGATGTAAAGAAGCAGATGAGATTTCAGTTGTGGAGGAGAGAGATGGTGGTTGGGGTAAAAAAAAGATGTGGAAGCAGAGGAGAGTTTCAGTTGTGGGAGAAGGTGGTGGTTGAGATTGGATGTAGAAGCAGATGAAGGAGTTTCAGTTGTGGAGGAAGAGGTGGTGGAACAGGGTAGATGTGGAAGCAGAGGAGGTTTCAGTTGTGGAGAAGCGGTGGTGGTTGGGGTAGATGTGGAAGCAGAGGAGGTTTCAGTTGTGGAGGAAGCGGTGGTGGTTGGGGTAGATGTGGAAGCAGAGGAGGTTTCAGTTGTGGAGGAAGAGGTGGTGTTTGGGGTAGATGTGGAAGCAGAGGAGGTTTCAGTTGTGGAGGAAGAGGTGGTGGTTGGTGTAGATGTGGAAGCAGAGGAGGTTTCAGTTGTGGAGGAAGCGGTGGTGGTTGGGGTAGATGTGGAAGCAGAGGAGGTTTCAGTTGTGGAGGAAGAGGAGGTGGTTGGGGTAGCTGTGGAAGCAGAGGAGGTTTCAGTTGTAGAGGAAGCGGTGGTGGTTGGGGTAGATGTGGAAGCAGAGGAGGTTTCAGTTGTGGAGGAAGCGGTGGTGGTTGGGGTATATGTGGAAGCAGAGGAGGTTTCAGTTGTGGAGGAAGCGGTGGTGGTTGGGGTAGATGTGGATGCAGAGGAGGTTTCAGTTGTGGAGGAAGCGGTGGTGGTTGGGGTAGATGTGGAAGCAGAGGAGGTTTCAGTTGTGGAGGAAGCGGTGGTGGTTGGGGTAGATGTGGAAGCAGAGGAGGTTTCAGTTGTGGAGGAGCGGTGGTGGTTAGGGTAGATGTGCACTGGAAACCAGGAGGTTCAGCTGGAGAGGAAGCGGTGGTGGTTGTTGGGGTAGATGTGGAAGCAGAGAGGTTTCAGTTGTGGAGGAAGCAGTGGTGGTGGGGTAGATGTGGAAGCAGAGGAGGTTTCAGTTGTGGAGAGCGGAGGTGGTGGATTGGGGTAGATGTGGAAGCAGAGGAGGCTTTTCAGTTGTGGAGGGAAGCGGTGGTGGTTGGGGGTAGATGTGGGCCTTGAGAGAAGGTTTTTCAGTTGTGGAGAAGCGGTGGTGGATTAGGTAGATGTGGAAGCAGAGGAGGTTTCAGTTGTGGAGGAAGAGGTGGTGGTTGGGGTAGATGTGGAAGCAGAGGAGGTTTCAGTTGTGGAGGAAGCGGTGGTGGTTGGGGTAGATGTGGAAGCAGAGGAGGTTTCAGTTGTGGAGGAAGCGGTGGTGGTTGGGGTAGATGTGGAAGCAGAGGAGGTTTCAGTTGTGGAGGAAGCGGTGGTGGTTGGGGTAGATGTGGAAGCAGAGGAGGTTTCAGTTGTGGAGAAGCGGTGGTGGATTTGAAGGATGGATGTGTGGAAGCAGAGGAGGTTTCAGTTGTGGAGGAAGCGGTGGTGGTTGGGGTAGATGTGGAAGCAGAGGAGGTTTCAGTTGTGGAGGAAGAGGTGGTGTTTGATGTAGATGTGGAAGCAGAGGAGGTTTCAGTTGTGGAGGAAGCGGTGGTGGTTGGGGTAGATGTGGAAGCAGAGGAGGTTTCAGTTGTGGAGGAAGAGGTGGTGGTTGGGGTAGCTGTGGAAGCAGAGGAGGTTTCAGTTGTGGAGGAAGAGATGGTGGTTGGGGTAGATGTGGAAACAGACGAGGTTTCAGTTGTGGAGGAAAGAAGATGGTTGTTGGGAGTAGCTGTGGAAGCAGAGGAGGTTTCAGTTGTGGAGAGGCGGTGGTGGTGGGGTAGATGTGGGAAGCAGAGGAGGTTTTCAGTTGTGGAGGCGGTGGTGGTTGGGAGTAGATGTGGAAGCAGAGGGGTTTCAGTTGATTGTGGAGGAAGAGGTGTGGTGTTGGGGTAGATGTGGAAGCAGAGGAGGGTTTCAGTTGTGGAGAAGCGGTGGTGGTTGGGGTAGATGTGGAAGCAGAGGAGGTTTCAGTTGTGGAGGAAGAGGTGGTGGTTGGGGTAGATGTGGAAGCAGAGGAGGTTTCAGTTGTGGAGGAAGCGGTGGTGGTTGGGGTAGATGTGGAAGCAGAGGAGGTTTCAGTTGTGGAGGAAGCGGTGGTGGTTGTGGTGGATGTGGAAACAGAGGAGGTTTCAGTTGTGGAGGAAGAGATGGTGGTTGGGGTAGATGTGGAAGCAGAGGTTTCCAGTTGTGGAGAAGAGATGGTGGTTAGGGTAGATGTTGGAAACAGAGGAGGTTTCAGTTGTGGAGGAAGAGATGGTGGTTGGGGTAGATGTGGAAACAGAGGAGGTTTCAGTTGTGGAGGAAGAGATGGTGGTTGGGGTAGATGTGGAAACAGAGGAGGTTTCAGTTGTGGAGGAAGAGATGGTAGTTGAGGTGGATGTGGAAGTAGGGAAGGTTTCAGTTGTGGAGGAAGAGTTGGTGGTTGGGGTGGATATAGAAGTAGAGGAGGTTTCAGTTGTGGAAGAAGAGGTTGTGGTTTGGGTGGATGTGGTAGTAGGAGAGGTTTCAGTTGTGAAGGAAGAGGTGGTGGTTGGGGTGGGCGTTGTAGTAGGGGAGGTTTCAGTTGTGGAGGAAGAGGTGGTGGTTGGGGTGGATGTTGCAGTAGAAGAGGTTTCAGTTGTGGAGGAAGAGGTGATGGTTTGGGAGGATGTGCTAGTAGGGGAGGTTTCCATTATGGAGGAAGAGGTGGTGGTTGGGGTGGATATGGTAGGATGGGAAGTTTCAGTTGTGGAGGAAGAGATGGTGGTTGGGGTGGATGTGTAAGTAGGGAAGATTTCAGTTGTGGACAAAGAGGTGGTGGTTTGGGTGGATGTGGTAGTAGGAGAGGTTTCAGTTGTGGAAGAAGAGATGGTGGTTGGGGTGTATGTGGAAGTAGTGGAGGTTTCAGTTGTGGAGGAAGAGGTGGTGATTGGGGTGGATGTGGAAGTAGAAGAGGTTTCAATTGTGGAGGAGGAGGTGGTGTTTGGGGTGGATGTGGAAGTAGAAGAGGTTTCAGTTGTGGAGGAAGAGGTGGTGGTTGGGGTGGATTTGGTAATGGTGGAGGTTTCAGTTGTGGAGGTAGGGGTGGTGGAAGAGAGGGTGGTTGCCGTAGATATGGAAGTAGAGGATGTTTCGGTTTGGAGGTGTTGGAAGAGGAAGAAATGGCGTTATGGGCATGTGTGTCGGGTGACGAATAAGTAGTAATAGGTGGAAATGTCGTAGAGTTCTTAATTTTCCCTTTAGAGGAATAGAAATCTCTAGTAGTAGGGGAAGTTGTTGGAGAGTCGGTAGATCCACTTGTGTGTGCATTGGAGGAGGAAATGTTGGTTGCATGTTTCGATGAGTGGACGCTGGAGTAAATTCCACTATTAGATGGATTTGTGTGGGAAAACACTTTAGTAGTAACAGTGGAGTAGTTCGAAGTAGTGATTGGAGTTGATGACCCTGGGAGGGAGGTCCCAGTTGTGGATGCTGTAGGTGTGGTTTCACTGGAAAAAGCAGGGGCTGTTAGGGATGCCATAGAGGGAGAAGTGACTCCAGGAGAGAATTCTGGTGAGAAGGTCTTACTTGTGGATTCAGTGGAGGGGAGAGACCAGTTGGTGAAAGTGAGTAACATTGAGGATGGGGTCTTTGCGATGCAGGAGGAACGAGGTTTGAGTGCCAGTATTATGACCAACATCTCTACCGTACAAGTCATCCAATTTCGCCTGGAATTGTTGAAGTTGTATAAATAGTGTTACTATGTATACATGAGGTTAGATAACACAGGAACGTGTATGTTGGATGTAAAAAATGTGATGAGGTAAGATATAAATATTTGATACATCCGCTCCACATGAAAGTTAAGATTATGCATATAAAAGTGAAGATAACAAAGTATATGTTAACAATGACCAAATCCTTGATTTTACCACCTGATTTTTTCCAAACTGTGATAGAAACAACATGATTATAGTAATAATAATGATAATGATAATAATAATAATAATGGTGAGCTCTCCCAAAGTGTTCTCAATATTCCTTATCTTTATTTTTTTCTGGTATAGGAAGGCTAAGTATAACTTTACCAAGAGGCATTGATAAAATAGTTCTTCTGGGGGCCAAAAGAGACAGGAACTGGTTTGGATATATTCTCTAAGCAACAAATGAAGGTAGACAATTTACAAAGGAAGCACTTGGTATGGCTGGTGTCATTAGTCAGGGCACATTGATGGACTACTGGATCAGCCCATGATAGTTTGGCCTTATTTCAGTAAAGACACAGACAAAATCTCTTGGAACACAGGACTTTGGCAGTTCATTGGGTTCATTGTACCAAAGCGGATACCAAATATCTGTGCAAGGAGTATGAAGGAAATGGACTTCTTTGACAGTATCAGACATGGGCTTCTCCTGCAGGATATAACAGGCCCCCCAGTATCCTTTTCCACTCTGTCACATTGCGTCATTGTTCTAAGCTCTTGAATACACTGGTAATCTGCTGCCTAGTGGATCTTGCACCGTGTTGGTGCACGTGATGAATATTATTAGCCCCTTCCTGGGCATGGCATGAGAAATCAGATGCTGCCCCACGGGCAGAATCTTTCCTGCCGTAAACAGGCATCTTTCTTTTGCCAAGAGATATACTTAATTCACTCCATTGTATATATACGTTTATCATTTTGACTGATAATTTGGTAGGCTTATTCAAGTCATTAAAGGAATTTTTAATTCCCCGGGTATGTTAAGTAAGATAACACCGCTGTCTGATGTTAATCATACTAACATCCTAATTTAATCTGCATTTCTGTCAGTTTGAAAAGGCATTGGAAAGCTTTATCCTCTTATCATCTTGCTCAGGCAAACAAACCAATCTTTTGCATCTTTGGCATGACAACAAAGCATTGTACTGTATCTCACAGGAACAGGCTTTTGACAAAGGATATTTAGACTTCTGCAAGGTACGTTTTCCCCAAAGTATGCAGTCATGGAATTTCTCTATACACAATCACTCACGCATGTTGGTCCCACATAATCAGACGCGGTAGCGAATAGATTGTTGCTTGTGCAGACTCGATTGCTAAGGATGGCATGAGCGTAGCATATCCCTCTCATTTCCGCTTTAGCTTGCCTTGTGAAGTTCCAGTGGCACAACATCCTCAGGGAGACTGTTCCACAGTCCAACGGTGTGACGAACAAAGATCCTCTGGGACTGAGAAGTTCGACAGCGAGGCAAAACATTTACTGCATATTGGTGCTTCTGCTGATCAGCGAATCTGGTTGCTCTCGGCAGGAAAAGGGGACCAGGGATCAATTGTGGATATGAAAGATTTCCATCAAAATACAACTTCTGAAAAAGTGATGAACAAGAGACCGTCCTTTGATGGTCCAAGTCACAACTGCTAATGTTAGGAAAAGAAACCTGCCAACCACGAACCACTCTGTCTGAAAGAGATAGAAATCTCTGGCAGAAGCAGACATCCACACCGGAGAACAGTATTCCAGTGAAGGAAGCACAAATGACCTAAAACAGGTTGCATTGATTTTATCACTGTTGCAAATCCCTTGTTCAGAGGAAGAACGGCTGAGTAGGTGCAAAGTTGTGGAGTAAGAAAATGAGTCGTGAATGAATGTGTAGTGTTTGATATTTGCAAATGATAGAGTACTGATTTTGGATAGTTGGGAGAAACTGCAAGCTAGTGAAAGAGTAAATGTAATGGAAGATGGTAGAAGGAAAGAAGAGACAAGTCAGAATAAGTGAAGCGGGGAAAACCGCTGGGTGTGTGCAAACGTTTGGGAAGTCTTGAAGTTTCTATGGAAGCTAAGGTAAGCTGGTATAAAGGGACTGTTGAGCCAACTCTCCTTTGTGGAAATGAAGTGTGATATTGAATGCTCATAAAAGAAACAAGGTTGAATCGATTGAGATGAACACTTTCGAGATGTTTTGGTCGTGTGTGGCTGACATGGAGGACGATCGGTTGATGAAAAGGGCGTGTATCTAATTCAGAGGCGTTAGGAGAGCGGGGAAGACCTAGAGAGCGTAGGATAGATGGAGTGAAAGAGGCCTTAGAATGGAAGGGCCTTGACCTTCAGGAAGTGTGCGACAGTATGAGATAAAAGTGAGTGATGCAGTTTGTGTGTGTGTATGTGAGGTAAGCCCTGATAATCGCTCTGCATAGTTGCATGATGTGAATAATGTTGATGTTGTGAAAGTATCCTGCACAACAGTGAAAAGTATGAATTTTGCATTGACTGTTGTGTCGTTTTTTTCCCTGGGGACATCCCGTAGAGAATCCACCATATTTAAATACTGATATGTCGCCTTTGTAACATAATCTGTATTTCCTTCAGAGATCCACTTAGAACTGCATTGGTAGAATGCAGTTCTCTGCTAATTCTCTTGCCGATAATGTGAAACTAACCGCAATCCTGCCACTGGAAAAGCTAAAAATATATAAAATTTGAAATATTTCTTGCACAGGTTATACATATTTATTTGATCAAATTTGTTCCTCTGGAAAATTAGTAGATTCTGACTGCTGACTGTCAGCATTAAAATTTCAGTTCATTGGATATCACACGCAAGAATACACATCATAGGCAATTTAGAAGACCTTGTAAGGCCTTTTAAGACCTTTTCAAATTTCGACCAAAACATTTAGGGTCCTGTCACTGTCCACTTTCGTATCTTGGACCTTGAAAGACCTTTTTCTGGACCAGAAACTCTCTAGGTTTCGACAAAACCCTTCGGGGTCTTGCAGTATCCACTTTCATATCTTGGACCTTGAAAGAACTTTCTGTGAATTAGAAACTCTCTAGGTTTCGACAAAACCTTTTAGGGCCTTTTACTGCTCGCTTTCCTATCTTGGACCTTGAAAGACCTTTCTCTGGACCAGGAACTCTAGGTTTCGACAACACCCTTTGGTGTCTTGCAGTGACCACTTTCATGTCTTGGACCTTGAAAGAGCTTTCTGTGGATCAGAAATTCTCTAGGTTACGACAAAACCTTTTGGGGCCTTTTACTGTTGACTTTCATATCTTGGACCTTGAAAGACCTTTCTCTAGACCAGGGACTCTCTAGGTTTCGACAAAACCCTTTGGGGTCTTTCAGTGTCCACTTTCGTATCTTGGATCCAATTTAACCAGACGATTTCTCCCGTAGTTACTTTTGTCACGAATCAATAAACAGCCCCACTGAGGGAGTGGCAAGTATGAGTACTTACATGATGCTGTGTCGACTTTTCCCTTCCCCTTGTTCGGGAAGTGAAGTCTGGCACTGAGGAATGGATATTTCAGAGCTGCGAAAGCCCTGAAACGTAGCCTGTCGCGGACTGGAAGGTGTCTCACGAAATGCAATGGTTTTGGGATGGTTAGGGGGTGGGGGGAAGGTGCTGTTTCTGCAGTGGCCCCTTATCTCTGTGATTTCCTCTAATCAGGTTTTACGATCCGGCATTGTAGCAAGTCGGATTTGCTTTTCCTCGCAATAGATTACTCGGGTTTAACGTGGCGATAAGTGCTGGCCTGACTTTGCTCATTTCCTTACTGGTTACCTGTTCAAATGTTGTGATTTCTCGACTTAAGGTCAATTGGAGACTCCGATTTCTGGTCTTGTGTTACAGTCTCCTCATTCTTTTGGAGACTCAAATTTTTAATTTCTGGCTTTGTAATTTAGTCTTCTGGTTCTGTTCTGTCATTATTTGTTCATTTAATTTTTTTCTTGTTTCATAACTGGTCTCCCCTCTCTGTATTTCCCGTTAGCTTCCGTTACTTCTTTCAAGTGAACACCACATCCTTTGGAAGCTTGCATTTCAAGTCAGTGGCCGGTGGGACGCTGGTTCCATAGGAATAGGGTACATCTTCTGAATAATAATAATAATAATAATAATAATAATAATAATAATAATAATATTTAGATAGAATATGTAATACATGACACATCCACCCTCCTCCTGCAAACCTGTTTGTCCACCCCAGGTGGGGCTGGGGTAGGTAAGGGATCGGGCGGGTAGGGGAGAAATGATATAACCACCCTCCTGCAAACCTGTTTGTCAGCCCTGGGTGGGGAGTGGGATAGGTAGGGGACCAGGAGGGCAGAGGAGACATGACAGGCAGCACCAGGTTCCAGCACAGCGTAGTGTTATATAAGAAAGCAAATTTGTACGAATGGTTTCCAGCATAAGCGTAGAATAGTTTGACTAAATGATTGTTCAGAAATTTTAGACTCCATTTAACTGCTTGTTTCCGACTCTTATCATTCAGAACCGAAGGGTGCGGAGGTCACGTCACAGCGACGGCAGAAATGGTCGAGAGTGAGAAGGTGTCTGTCTTCAGGGAAGGCCACTGTATTCAATCGGAGACCCCTTGAACTGCTTGTTTAATGTCAGATAAGTTTTGGGTTTTTTATTTTTATTAATTATTTTTCCATATATTACCAGAGTTCTTAGATACCGCTCGTATCTGCAAGTTATTATTGGTTTAAGCATAATAAAGTGCTAAGAAGTGTCGTTTTGGGTATTAATTCTCCTCCTCATTATTAAACCTGTTCATAAATATGTGCTATGGCTGTTCATGGTGTGGACGTCGTAACAGTAGCGCGTGCCATCAAGCTCGTAATAATGATAATAATAATAATAATAATAATAATAATAATATTAATAATAAAACAACTGCCATTTGAAATGAGAGAGACATTCAGTTCTCTGATATGACGACAAACAGTGTTTCATTTTTATATTTTTGATAGTATTTTTTCAGGTAATAAAAGCTTATGATGCTAATGACGATATCTACAATATAAACCCCCAAATATACTTTCTTGAAAATCTTCCTGACCGCGAAATTTGTTGTGTATCATGTCATCAAAAAAGTATTTTTTTTCTTTTACTTCAGGTTCTGTGTGGCCTCGGAAGAATATGCCATTCATTTTGCAATCAGAAACAAGGCGGGATTGCTCAGTAGGTCTTGAATGCAATTTACCATTATAAGGGATGGCCTGAATCAAGGTAAGATGCTTCTAATCCTTACCTTTGAGAATACCAAGGTATTTGTCCCCGTGCACTGTAGGCATTACTTTAAGGCTCTTCGCAACGTTCCTTCGGCCCCTAGATGTTTCAACCCCTTTCATTCCTTTTACTCGACCTCCGTTCATGTTGCCTTTCTTCCATCTTATTCCACCCTCTCCATTCGTAGTGCAACTGCGAGGTTTTCCTCTTGTTACACCTGTCAAACCTTTTTCTCATAATTTCCCTCTCAGCGCTTAATGACCTCATAGGTCCCAGCGCTTGGCCTTCGCCCTTAATTCCATGTTCCATTCCATTCCACCAAGGTATTTGTGTACAAATTACTAACAAGAGGAACATCGCAGTAGTCAAACCGTTTTCTTTTAATTTTTTTTATGTTTTTTATGTGTTATTTAAAATTATCAACCTGGTTTTTGAAATTTTAGTATAAGTAAAAAAAAAGTATTAATATATATATATATAGTCTCAAAGTAATCTCTGCCCTTATTTCTTGAATTTACTGCACTTCGTTGTTACCGTTTCTATGCTAACCTTTAGAAAGGAAACATCCATATACAGACATACTTTCTGGAGCCAATGTTCTCCGACAAATTGTAATTCATCTCCAAGAGACAAAAGACAACCAAGTCATTCAGATTAGAGAATGCAAAACGGAGCGTATCAGAGCACTTAGTACTTGTGATAGAGAGAATGACAAAACTCCATAACTGAGCTCTCATGAAATCAGGACACAACATTAGGCAGGCTGCTGCTACAGAAAGCAGTGTGTTTTCTAGCATCAGGTTTAATGCCATTTCTTTCAGTAGGAAATTTGCAAAATAGTTTTTGCGTGACAAAATGGATCAGCTTCGTTTGTTAGCTGAAACAAGCAAGCCCTTGTTACCCTGACCTGAGATTTATCTTGGCCACAACTAAACTGTCCAACAGTTTGCTTGAGTGCTGTTGTGGAAGCTACTGATCTCCAAATGTTCAAGCGAGGCGCAAATTCATTCTTGCACTCCGCTGCTGCAGACGTCCTCTTGAGTTTCAGGTGTACCTATTTTATTTTCTGTTCCCCCAAATTTATTTGTTGATCTTTTCCTATAACTTCTCTCTCTCTCTCTTTGCAGGCTGATTTTCCTTTCGAGCGCTCTTGTATTGTATAGTCTTACAGAGCCTCTTTACTCTGCCCATAAGGGTTTTCAGCTGAAGATTCTGAGAAAGAAAGCCGCTTCCATCGCTGTGGTGTGCTTCTGCTTCGTCAAGTCCCTTCTCTCTCAAGTCTTCCCTCGCGCAATCTCTCCAAGACCAAGGAAGAGATGGAGAGATGGTGTGAGGGAAGACTTGAGAGAGAGAAGAAAAGGGACTTGACAAAGCAGTAGCGCACCACAGAGGTGGATGGGAGCGGCTCAACCAAAACGGCGACCCCCTTGTAGAAACGGAACAAAGCTGAGATAATGATTTAGAGAGAGAGGCATTCTCTGTAATCAGTTAACACGAGACAGGCAGCAACTGTTCTGTAACTAACTAACTAATAATAAAACCAGACAGTACAGAATTTAAGTATAGGTCGTTTATCAGAACGCTTTTTACAACGCTCTAGTAAACCCCTGACAGTACAGTATTGAAGGATAGGTAGTTTATCAGAACGCTTTTTACAACGTTCTAGTACCAAATCGTAAAGGGATCAGATGGGTTTTGCCTGCAAGTCGTCGTAACTTGGTGGCGCAGGCTTCATGCAATTAGAAGCATGACACCCATCTCATCATTTCCCCTTTAGACCTTATAGAAGGATCGATATGCACGTCGCCAGATGGCATACTCATTTCCTCGAAATTGTGGGATGTCGATGTTTGGGAATTTTATGCAATTTTTATTCAGTACTGTCAAAGCATCTCATTTTTAACAAGAAATCCAGTGCAAATTAGATATTTGTACCACTGTCTAGTCATTACGGTCATAATTTTTCTATTTAAAGGGATATTAAGTGATGTGGGTCAGGGGACTAGAGTTAGGGTATGGGGACAAGTTGGTAATTCATGGTAAATGGCGTGACCAGTACTTTCATTCACCTCCAAAACCCCCTGATATGGGTATTTGGTCAAGACCTGTTGTCTCCTTTTAAGTGATTCAGTGTAAGGCAGAAATTCTGGTGGTAATTAGACATCACATTTTTATTTATGTATCCGTTTTTCTCATAACAGTACTGATCTCCTCATTCTGTATTTCCTGTTACCTTCTGTACTTTATGGGCTTGTTCAGTTTGAATAGGCTTCATCTTCTGATTGATAATAATAATAATAATAATAATAATATATATAATAACAATAATTGGGTAGAGATGAAGACAGCTACCGTGGCCTGGTATCCATCCGCCAGTCGCCGACCGAAATATTTACCACTTTTTTCAATTTTTTTTTTAATGTTTATATCTTTTGTTTATCTCAGTGGTAATCGCCGTCTTTCGCTCATGTTTCTAAGTTCATCCCCAAGGGGCTGGTACTGAACACAGTGCCCATTTTGCACGTAAACTGGTAGTTACCAGAGGGGCGCGGTAGTAGTCTTCAGTTACACTGTAATCGACAGCAATATTTTGTCGTCAAATGGACCCTGATCCAAGTTGGCTTGTAAGTAGTATCTTTGCCAACATACACTGCTGAGTTTGTCTCTCCCATTGACATTGAATTTATACTAAGTTTAGAGTCTATATTGCAGACATTGAATTTATACTACGTTTAGAATCTATGTTGCAGACATTGAATTTATACTGCGTTTAGAATCCATATTGCATTTAGGAAAATACAAAACCAAAGATGACTCACAGTTATTCCCAGAAATTGAAGAATTGACGATCTGCTCTTTAGAAGCTAAATGTTTTAGATACCAGTTAGTAAGTAAGGCTAGAAGTTTTCGATAGCAGGTATGGTTACAAGTGTTAGATACCTGATAGTTGGTGATATTAGAAGTTTTAGATACCAGGTAGCAGGTAAGGCTAGAAGTTTTAGATATCATTTAGCAAGTGAGGCAAGAAGTTTTAGATAATAGGTAAGGCTGCAAGTTTTAGATATAATTTAGCAGGCAAGGTAGCAGTTTTAGACACCATTTAGCAGGTAAGGCTGTAAGTTTTAGATACCATTTAGCAGGCAAGGCTAGCAGTTTTAGATACCATTTAGCCGGTAAGGCTGCAAGCTTTAGATACCATTTAGCAGGCAAGGCTATCAGTTTTAGATACCATTTAGTCGGTAAGGCTGTAAGTTTTAGATACCATTTAGCAGGTAAGGCAAGAACTTTTAGGTATTTAGCAGGTAAGGCTAGAAGTTTTAGATACCATTTACCAGGTGAGGCAAGAAGTTTTAGATACCATTTAGCAGGTAAGGCTAGAAGTTTTAGATGCCATTTAGCAGGTAAGGCTGTATCAGGTAAGGCTAGAAGTTTTAGATATCATTTACCAGGTGAGGCAAGAAGTTTTAGATACCATTTAGCAGGTAAGGCTAGACGTTTTAGATGCCATTTAGTAGATAAGGCTAGAAGTTTTAGCTACCATTTAACAGGTAAGGCTAGAAGTTTTAGATATCATTTAGCAGGTGAAGCTAGAAGTTTTAGATACCATTTACCAAGTAAAGCTACCGCACTGAATGATCTTTTGCTTGGTTATTGTTTTTCTGTTAATTAAGGGCCCTGGTTTCTGAAGAAGCAAAGAAGCTTTCTGAAGGAGAGAAGAAGAGTGTATTTATGTTGGAGAAATCTCCTATGAGTTGGATTTAAGAGACTTTAGATCCCATCGCTCGGTAAGTGACCAATTTCGCCACAGATGTTTATCAATAACTGGTGATTTCTGACACAGAATTGTCACAGACTCCAGTACAGTAACTGTCACCAATCCGAGAGACTTAATCTGTAATGGCCGACTTGACCAAATCGGGACCAACGGGGTTTTTGTGGATTCAGAATTAAAAATGTTTTGGATTTGCAGTAGTTTGTTAAGGATTATCCCCGTGGTAACTTCAATACTTTATATATATATAAAAAAGCGGTAGAACTAACATAAGAGAAATTACTCCATCTTAAGTTTTAATAACCAGTTTCCCGAGGCGTTAGTATCAGAGAGCAAGCGGCCTTTACACATTTCCAGCCCACCGACACTTGTGTAAAACATATATACAGTTAATTTTTTACAAGTTTAATATCATGCAAACATTCTGCATACAATTTCGTCCATCCAGTAGAAAGATATCTGTTGATTTTGAAATAAATAAAAGTACGGAGCATATCGTACCAAGTGCTTCTCTTTGAGATGCACGCTACCATGGACTTGGGGAAATAGTTAAAATAAATGTATTACTGAAGCTTATTTCAAGGATATCGTATTACAAAGTGTTCTTTAGCATTAGGCTACTGAGCATAAATAATTATGTCAAAATTTGGTATAGTACAACGCTACTGAATGAAAAGGCTTTTAAGCTGATGTGCCCTTCTCGTCCACATTGATTGCAACTAGGACTTCTCAGTGAGTATCTCCCGGGTTAAGAAATCCCCCCCCCCTCCCCCTGCCCCCTTCCTCCGAATTGATTCGACTCTTGTGGTTTTGGCGTAGATAAAAGCTTAGTATCTGTTCTTATCAGCTTAATGTATGATACGATCAACCTGTAGCGGAAAACACCGTCATAAATTTTAAAAAGGATTAAAACTGTAAGAAGCTTTTCTTTGAGTCATCTAATGTAGAGCCCTTTGCAGCACAGAGCATATATTATGAAGATAAAATGGCCCATAAAACACTATTTGAAGTTGCAGCCATATATTTCGAACACTTCCTTCTGTGGCCCTGTGAGTGTGTTCTATGCTTGAAATAATCAAAACACATGAAATGTATTTATATATGCTGTTTAATCTTCCCCTATATATATATAATACACACACACATATATATATATATATATATATATATATATATATATATATATATATATATATATATATATATATATATATATATATATATATATATATATATATATATATATATATATATATATACACAGCCTCCAACGCTTTGTGCTCCAAAGGGCCTTCTACATTCGAAACTTACAGTCGTATTCCATTTTAAAATTTATGATGATGTTTTGTTCGGCGTGGGGATCGTGTAAGACATTATTAAGCTGGTAAGAACAAACATTAATAGATCCTACAATTCGATATTGGCGCGTCAGCTTAAAGGCTTTGCCATTCAGTGACGTTGTATATTAACCAAAATATCGACATAATCATAAGTAATCCAATACTGAAGTGAATTTTGTAATAAAACACTCCTGAAGTAAGCTTCACTAATGCATTTATTTTACTTAATTCTCAGAGTCCATAGTAAAATGTACCTCAAATACAGCCACTTGCAATGTGCTCCTTACTTTTATAGATGTGGAATAGTTTGCCCACCGCATTTGTGGAATCTGCTGATCTCTAGATATTCAGGCGAGGAGCAAACTCATTCCTGCTCTTTCCTGACGCCTCCTGAATTTCAGATGTATCGGTTTTATTCTTTATTCTCTTATTTATCCTTCGAAGGGGATTGGTGCCGTCAGCGCACCGCATGTCCCTGCGGCCCGTAGCCGCAACCCCTTTCATTCCTTTTATTGTGCCTCCATTCATATTCTCTGTCTTCTATCTTACTTTCCACCCTCTCCTAACAATTAATTCATAATGCAGCTGCGAGGTTTTCCTCCTGTTGCACCTTTCACTCCTTTTTACTCTGTTTCCGTTCCAGCGCTGAATGACTTCATCGTAGGCTGCAGCGATTGGTCTTTGGCCTAAATTCTATATTGTATCTATCCTCTGTCTAATATATATCTAATCATCACCTTTTCCCATGACTTGTTTCTCTTTACAGGATGATTTCTCTCTGGAGCCCTCGTGGGTTTATATAATGTCATTTGACTATCCATTAGGGTTTTCAGCTGAAGATTTAAAGAAAGAAAGAAGGGGTTATTGCGTGGCAGTGTATGGAATTCTAAAATCTACTCCTGATAGGTCTGTTAATTACGTAACAGTTATGAAGACGAGCACATATTTTAATTTATCTGTAAGTAAACATTGAGAGGGGAAACTTTATGTTATTGCGTGTGGCTTACTTTTCCAATATATATGAATCACGTACAAAAGTGATAATAATCATATATATATATATATATATATATATATATATATATATATATATATATATATATATATATATATATATATATTACCACAGGTGAAAAATAAGAAACAGGGTGTAGGTCTGACCGGTTTCGACTTTATTTCAAGCCATTGACGAAGGACTGATACAGAGTGTGAGAAGTCACAAATATATATACTACAAAACAGTACTGACGAACATACACAACCGTTAGAGGCTCCATATCCCCACTCAGGCCGGTGTCGAGGTAGGAGTGGCCTTTAAAACTCATTTGGCTAAAAATCACAATAGACTCTCAGGGTACATTGCTGATAAACAGACCATACCCCACCTCAGATCCACACCTGACAGGTGTCATGGAGGCGGAGTTTGGAAACTCATTAACATTACTACCCTCGTACTGTGTTTACAAATATGATAATCCTATTTTCATACATCTCTACTGCCTACCTTAAAGTTTAAACAATTTACAAATTTCTTTTGATATTAAAGGATCAAGTTTATACATCCCTTGACTGATATTCATATTATGGTTGTAACTTTCTTTTATGAAGCTAGATTCAATGATGTTCCTTTCCAGTGCATTATTAGAATATACAATCCTTTTGCCCCTTCCCAGTTGATAGCATGATTGTTCTCACTAACATGTACAAATATACCACTGTTCCCTTGTGCATATCTCACACATTTCTTATGTTGTTCAATTCTTTTTCCAGTGCTTTCCCGGTTTGGCCAATATAAAAGTTGTCACAAGACTTACACGGAATTTTATATACACACCCTTTAATATTGTCTGGGAGTTCTTGATAAGACCATTTTCATTGTTGTATTGTTCTTAAATGCGACATTAACACCAAAATTCTTAAGAAGATGAGGATAATCTTTCATACTATTATTATAAGGCAGAACAAGCAAATTTTTTTGTGTTGTAAGGTTCTTTCTGGTTTTGATACATAGTCTTTTTGCCCTTCAAATGCACTGTTTAATACACTATCAGGATATTTCAATTTTTGCCTGCATTCCTAATCTTATCTATTTCATCATCAATATATTCAGGGCTACATACCCGTAATGCTCTTAAAAACATAGATGAAAACACTGACTCTTTAACCTTATTGCTTTGTCCAGAATAGAAATGCACATAGGAAGAAATGTTAGTGGGTTTTCTATACACACTATATTTAAACCCACTACTATTTCTTCGTATGAGGACATCCAGAAACAGTAAGCACCCATCATTTTCCATTTCCATCGTGAATTTAATTGATGGTACTAATTGATTTAACTTAGCAAAAAAGTTTTTACATCTTGGTTTCCTGGCCATACACAAATTATGTCGTCAACATACCTAAACCATGTTACATTACGTGGGATTATGTTGTTTAATATCTTCTTTTCAAAAATTCCATATATAAGTTACTTAACACTGGGGATAGAGGGTTTCCCATTGCCATACCAAAATTTTGTGAGTAAAATTTACCATTAAATTCAAATTTACAATCTTTTACACATAATTTAATCAGTTCAATTAAAGTACTTTTAGAAAATGGGATATCCAGCTGTGTGTTCACTGACAATTCAGATAAAAACGCCATCAGATCATCTATTGGCACCTTTGTGAATAGTGATACAACATCAAAACTTACAAGCCTGGATTCACGATTAATCTCTACACTATTCAGTTTATTTATCAGGTCCCCATTATTCTTGATATTTGCATTTGAGATGGTACCTACTAATGGGTTGAGAATATCTACTAAGTACTTCGCTAGCTTGTATGATGCGGAACCAACTGAACTGATAATTGGCCTGGCAGGAAAGTTTGCTTTGTGAGTTTTTATTGTACCATACATGTATGGTAGCGATGGAGAGGTCACACAACTTCTTTATAAGGCTTTCGTTACCTTTTAACAGGTTTTTCACTTTCTTATTGAAACCACTATTCACATTGTCTATCGGGATCTTATTTAATTCTTTATATGTGTTATCATCACCTAAAAGATTTTGCATTTTTTATATATTCACTTTTATTTAAAATTACAAGGGCGCCTGATTTATCTGCTTTTGTCAAGTGTATATTTTTATCTTTTTCAGTTCATTAATAGCAACCATAAATCTTTTGGGGACGTTTGTGGTGTCTGATTTTTTCATACTTCCATATATCACTCCTTAACCATGTTCACTTCTTCATTCGTTAAATCACTATATTTTCCAAATTACACAGTCCTTTAGTTATTTCACACTGTTCCTTCCGCCAGGAGATAAAGCAAAGTTTAAACCGTAGCCTAAGGCACTAGTTACATTTCTATCCAGCTGTTTGTTTGATAAGTTGACGACACATTCATGATTGGCGTTGTTGGTCCAAGGGCTTCTTTCAATCAACAGTTTCATTTTATTATCATGTTTCCGTTTCAGTTTCCGATACACTTGACAAAAGCAGATAAATCAGGCGCCCTTGTAATTTTAAATAAAAGTGAATATATAGAAAAAATGCAAAATCTTTTAGGTGATGATAACACATATAAAGAATTAAATAAGAACCCGATAGACAATGTGAATAGTGGTTTCAATAAGAAAGTGAAAAACCTGTTAAAAGGTAACGAAAGCCTTATAAAGAAGTTGTGTGACCTCTCCATCGCTACCATACATGTATGGTACAATAAAAACTCACAAAGCAAACTTTCCTGCCAGGCCAATTATCAGTTCAGTTGGTTCCGCATCATACAAGCTAGCGAAGTACTTAGTAGATATTCTCAACCCATTAGTAGGTACCATCTCAAATGCAAATATCAAGAATAATGGGGACCTGATAAATAAACTGAATAGTGTAGAGATTAATAGTGAATCCAGGCTTGTAAGTTTTGATGTTGTATCACTATTCACAAAGGTGCCAATAGATGATCTGATGGCGTTTTTATCTGAATTGTTAGAGAACACACAGCTGGATATCCCATTTTCTAAAAGTACTTTAATTGAACTGATTAAATTATGTGTAAAAGATTGTAAATTTGAATTTAATGGTAAATTTTACTCACAAAATTTTGGTATGGCAATGGGAAACCTCTATCCCCAGTGTTAAGTAACTTATATATGGAATTTTTGAAAAGAAGATATTAAACAACATAATCCCACGTAATGTAACATGGTTTAGGTATGTTGACGACATAATTTGTGTATGGCCAGGGAACCAAGATGTAAAAACTTTTTGCTAAGTTAAATCAATTAGTACCATCAATTAAATTCACGATGGAAATGGAAAATGATGGGTGCTTACTGTTTCTGGATGTCCTCATACGAAGAAATAGTAGTGGGTTTAAATATAGTGTGTATAGAAAACCCACTAACATTTCTTCCTATGTGCATTTCTATTCTGGACAAAGCAATAAGGTTAAAGAGTCAGTGTTTTCATCTATGTTTTTAAGAGCATTACGGGTATGTAGCCCTGAATATATTGATGATGAAATAGATAAGATTAGGAATGCAGGCAAAAATTGAAATATCCTGATAGTGTATTAAACAGTGCATTTGAAGCGGCAAAAAGACTATGTATCAAAACCAGAAAGAACCTTACAACACAAAAAATTTGCTTGTTCTGCCTTATAATAATAGTATGAAAGATATCCTCATCTTCTTAAGAATTTTGGTGTTAATGTCGCATTTAAGAACAATACAACAATGAAAATGTCTTATCAAGAACTCCCCAGACAATATTAAAGGGTGTTTATATAAAATTCCGTGTAAGTCTTGTGACAACTTTTATATTGGCCAAACCGGGAAAGCACTGGAAAAAGAATTGAACAACATAAGAAATGTGTGAGATATGCACAAGGAACAGTGGTATATTTGTACATGTTAGTGAGAACAATCATGCTATCAACTGGGAAGGGGCAAAAGGATTGTATATTCTAATAATGCACTGAAAGGAACATCATTGAATCTAGCTTCATAAAAGAAAGTTACAACCATAATATGAATATCAGTCAAGGGATGTATAAACTTGATCCTTTAATATCAAAAGAAATTTGTAAATTGTTTAAACTTTAAGGTAGGCAGTAGAGATGTATGAAAATAGGATTATCATATTTGTAAACACAGTACGAGGGTAGTAATGTTAATGAGTTTCCAAACTCCGCCTCCATGACACCTGTCAGGTGTGGATCTGAGGTGGGGTATGGTCTGTTTATCAGCAATGTCCCCTGAGAGTCTATTGTGATTTTTAGCCAAATGAGTTTTAAAGGCCACTCCTACCTCGACACCGGCCTGAGTGGGGATATGGAGCCTCTAACGGTTGTGTATGTTCGTCAGTACTGTTCTTGTAGTATATATATTTGTGACTTCTCACACTCTGTATCAGTCCTTCGTCAATGGCTTTGAAATAAAGTCGAAACCGGTCAGGACCTACACCCCTGTTTCTTATTTTTCACCTGTGGTAATGTGTGATATATATATATATATATATATATATATATATATATATATATATATATATATATATATATATATATATATATATATATATATATATATATATATATATATATATATATATATATATATCGTGTGCGTGTTGGAAGAAGCAGTACTTACTGAATATTGCATTTACCGTTTGACAACCGAAAATCGAGTGAGCTGAGAAAATTTGCAAATTATATATTTCTTATGGTATTTTTTCAAGTCGGGCTATTGTAATAAGTAGCTTTTGCTTCGAATGCTGTAATTACCCCTTGACAACAGACGGTAGAGTGAAACGAGAAATTAGAGTATTTGCAAAATATAAAGTGTATATATTTTTTCATGGCATTATATGAAAGGACGAATAAAAGCTCAGACATTATGTTGTTATTGGCAAAATAAATAAAATCTGAGACAATGGTTTTTTGTTTTTTAGGAAAAGAAATGAAAGCTTTTAGACATTGTTCATGGTCTTTCCCTCCCCCCAAATGTTTATTTACATATGAACGGCTGATCTAGGGACAGCCTTCGCCCCACTGGTGTAATTAACGAAAATTGCATCTTATGCCGTATTTCAGAGTTAAAATTTTATAATATTTAATCAATAAAAAAATAAAAGGTTAGATAACGTCTTCGTCAACATTGCTCTCGTTGCTTTCCCGCCAAATGTTTGTTTACATTAGAACAGCTGATCTCCAAAGATCGCAGTTTCCCCGCTGGTGTTAATAAGCAAACATTGCATATTGTACTGTATATCAAAGCTAATTTTTAATAGTATTTAATAAATGAAGAGAGAAATAATATGTTCAACAACGTCTTTGCCAACATTGCTCATGTTGCTTTCCCGCCAAATGTTTGTTTACATTTGAACAGCTGAGCTGATCGAAAGATCGCCTGCGCCCCTCTCGTCCGGACGCCCGTGGGTTCCTCCTTCTGCCGTAGTTCTCTATTTCAGAGTGTAAATTTCATTTTGATTCCCATCAAATACTATATAAAGCCTTCTGTGATCCGAAGAGAGTCCAAAATGGTCCTTTCGGAGAGGATTCGGAGGAAAATGATGGGCCAGCAACCCGTCAAGCGGTTCTCTTGGATCGGCGATCCTGCCGGGTCTACGAACAAGGACAGGAAACATAAAGATAAAGAGTATTATAAGTAAGTATTAGTCGGTTGCTATCAGGTTCAGGTAATTATGAGTAAAATATCAATGTGGCGGACAATTTTTAATGTTTTTCCTTTTAGGCCGACGTAGAGAGCCTTGTTATGATTGGCAGACGTACTCGTAGGCATACTAGGTCCGGACCGATGTATTTATAATTTAGGATCAGCATTTAGATATTTATGAGTAATGGTAATTGACAGACAGTTTTTAATGTGTTTTATGTCGAAGCTGGCGCTGAAATTTGGTATGGTTGGCTGACATAGGCCTCGCTAGCAGGACGTGGTCAAGGCTACCTTCCCCATAGTTGGGTAGAGTAGTTTATGCCTGGCCTATTTCATAGACATTACCTAATAGTGTAGAGCTACTTTAATTCCTTGGTGGTAAAAGTGAAGGCTACTTCCGCGCCCATCGGGTTTGGCAATTACCCGTTTATGTGCAAAATGTGCGCTGGTTTTGGTACCAGACCCTAGGGGATGAGTTTAAAATAATTGTAAACAAAATTCTGTAAGTATAAAAAACATAAGCTAAAAGGGCAGGAGGCTTAAATATTCCAGTCGGTGACTGGCAAAAACCAGGCCGTGGTCGTAGTCTTCAGTTTTACCTCCTTGCCAAATACATAAGCCATAGGCCTATGGATTATATGTGTTTTATGCATTTCGGCCAGGCCTATTTGCCGTGATATTGCAGACCACTTGTTTTTGAAAGTTTCATTTGGTTTTAGTGTAGTGGTTTTGGGAAAATCACAGTGATAAACCAGAGTTCTGATGGAGGAACCAAAAAATGAAGTATTTGTATCAGCAAGAGTGGCCGGAAATACTTAAAACCCAAGATAAGCAACTGGAAAAACACAATGTTTATCTCTTTTGTCCTAAACATTTACAAAACCTGTTATAATAAAGGATGCAGCTGTTGCCAGAAAGGGATGCATCCAAATCTAACATAGGGTATCAGATCTTTCCCAACCTTGGGGCAACCTAACCTGACTCAAGTCTCCTTCGAGTTGTAACATAAGATACAGAGATAAATTCTCTCGCCTTGCTAACCTAGCCTAGGGCTTTATGTCCTTGATTTGTTTAGGGTTATCCACAGTAACAGTCTTCCTCCCCTTCTCCCTTCCCTTCCTCCCCTTCCTCCCCAAGTCTTTTATCATAATCCCACCTCAACCACCCTTCTTAACTGAGTCCCAGATGCTGAAGGAAAAAGTGTTTGATGACAGCATGTTGGGCGGGAGGGGTCCCCTCTCTTGCCCCACCTACCAACAGTTAACTACCTTGTCTCCCAGTTTCGACATTCAATTCCACCTTGTGCTGAGGAATACTCCTACAGGAAAGGCTCTGGTTTTTATGCCAAGGAAAAATATCAGTTTGTTTAAAAAAATTTTATATTTACACATATTGATATTTATATAGTACATTTAGGCTATTCATTATGAGTGGAGTACCTGTTAGTGTGTAACGATATTATCTTTCAGGGGTTTTTGTATGGCTGGAGTTAGCTTCCGTGTTGGGGACTGCGTGTTTGTACAGAATGAGGATTCTTCAAACCCTTACGACACAGAAGAATGCGACATAGCAAGAATTCTCAAGTGTTATGACAGCGGTATGCACCTTTTCTAAAATTTTAAAATTTTTTTAAATAACCGATGTAAAGTATTTGATTTCCAAATATAAGAGTTGTTCACGCATGTAGATTTAATAAATTGGTATTTGTTGATGAAAATTGTAAGGTGAGAAACTTTGAAATAAGTATTATATATATAAAATGTTTCAGGTGAACGAAGAGATAATAGAAGAGCCACTGTGAAGTGGTACTCTCGCATGAACGTTGTGAACTTGAGAGAGCGCAAGAAAGTCTCTGAAGGTACTGTACTTTATTTACGTTTGTTTTTTAGGTGTCTTTTTGGTAATGCCTTCGCTCACAGTGACAGGGTGGTACCTGTAATGTACAAACACTACCCTACATGCGAACGAGTTACGTTATGAACAGCCATTCGTATCTTGAATTATCCGTAAGTTGGTCTTCATGCCTATATAAGTAGTGTGGTATAAAGTCAGTACAGTACTACACATTTTTTCATCCTAAAACTCAATACAGTACTGTACACTGTACATACAGAACTGTATTTTATGGAGTACAGTACTGCATTGATATAAATGATGCATAAAACCCAAATAAATTATGATGATAATAGTTTTTCTTACTGAACACAATTTTAATTTATAATCTCGTTTATTCATATCTCTGAATGTTCGTAAGTAGTGTAGTGTCTGTAGCTCTGTCCATTTTAAGAATACAAGCAGTCGCTCTCCCATTGACACCACCAATCTGTGCTTCGTTGTCTACCTGTCTTGAATTTATCCTCTGCTTTTTTAGGAGAAAAGAGAGACATGGTGTCTGTTCCTTGTGAGGGCTTAAGATGCTGTGGAAATTTTAATGAAAATGGATCATGAGGGTCATTTTCAGACCTCATCTCGTCTTCATGTAGACCCCAGTTAGTCATAGGGATTTTCCTGGCCATAAACCTGTGTTTTCAATTGTCTTTTTCATTGGTTTTTTAGAGTGTGTTTACTGTATGGTAATGATCGCATGCAGTATAGATGTTTTAAGAGCAATATTTAGTGTGTACAGATACAAATCATTGTTAGCGTGAACTCAGGATTTAGTTGCACTTGTTTGAAAATTTTGTTACAAATATCTAGCTGCTATTGGTTGTGGACAGTTTATGGAAAAGTGCTTCATTTTTTCAGGTATCCCTCGCATTGCAACCGACATAGAAGTCGTCAGAGAAGAACGTTCTTTTGAAACTGACATTGATGTAGAGAGTGTTCACAGCATGTGTTGTGTAAGTATAGGACATATGCCCATGTAATCTACTGCATAGTCCTTTTAATGTATTTTCACTGTGGCATTACATTAAGCTACAAAAACCAACAATTGTGCAAGGTACCTGAATATTGTAAAAACTGCAGAATGCTTACTTATATAAATGCAGGTTATCTCTGTTTGTCACCTGTCATGTTGGTGGTAATGAACTAGAGTGTTTTTAAGACTGCAGTGCTTGTGATTTGCTTCAACAAACACATTTTTTCTTTTTAACAATCCTGTGAGAACAATCCTTATACTGACTGTTCAGAGATGAGACAATGCAGAAATTAGATTTACGGGAAGGAACTTGGACAATAGTCACATTATTAGCAGAGCACCAGGTGATATTTTTGACAATAATTGTGCTATCCATAACATTTGGATACTCATCTGAAAAAAGACTGAAGCCTTTTGTTGCGTGAAATCTTTGCACTAGATGTTGCAGTATGGGTAGAATGGGAGATTTGTGTTTTTGACTGTAAATGCCTTATGCTTTGTGTTTTTTACTTATTGTTAATGTTTGAAAATATATCAGGTATTTTCCACAGAGTTTATTTTATTCTCGGAAGAATACAAGTGGAAACTTTTCATTGCAAGGTTGAGGAAGCACTGTCTTCAACTGATCCGTTTAGTGTGAGGAGACCAGCAGGTGTTTTAGGACCACTGTATGTCTGCAGGTTCAGTTACGAGGGAAAGAAGCCCAAACTCTTCCCGTTTGAGTGTGAGGAGGATTTATACAACTTTCCAAGTGAAAGGTGAGCAAGTTTTATGTGCAAAAGATAGTGAAGTTTACTTGATAAATATGTACCATGGAATTTAGATTGTAATGTGTAAGTTCTTATTCACAATAACTAAATACTGTAAAGGTGGTCTTCTACACACACACACACACACACACTTTCAAAGATACAAACTTTCTTGTCTGCATGATATATGGGATTTATAAACTTTATGGGATATATAAAACTTATTTCATGTATTTCATTGCCACTTTTTCAAGGAAAGAGTAATGAATGTTGTTTATTATGAACTTTATTTATAAAGATCAAATCGTCAAGATAGAAAGCTTTATTACTGCACAGTCCTGTAGGACATGGGCCAACTATAATGTTGGATGCCCAGGATAACTTTGTTATTTTACTCAGATTGTTTATTATTTTTAGCACAATTTCCTTGTATCATTTCTGTTACCCAGGTAACCTCATATAGCTAAGTATTGACATGTAGCTATGTGAGTATTAAGCAAGTTATTCCATAGTACTGCACAGTGTATTCAATTTTACAGTCAATCTAGATAAAGGCACTGTCTTCTCTAACTCTGAATATTAGAATTTTTGCTGTTTTACTGATCACTCTTATTTCCCTCTCTCACTCAATGGCATTTGATATTGCAGGACATCAGCTCGTCGTTCCCTTGCCACGGATCTCACAAATTTAAAAACTAATACTGCAAGCCCTAAGCAACCCAGAAAGAAATCCAGTAAGATTTCTAACAAAGAAAACACTGGAACCCCAATTGAAGAGGTTCAGGCCAGGGACAAGACACCACAGAAGGTTCCCGTAGGTAAGTTGGAACATAGTTTCACTTCAGACTGAATTTTCTTGTGGGAGGAGGTACAGTTTTGGCATTTTCCTCAAAAGAATTGGAGAATTTTGTATTCTTTTCATTGGGGCAGGGGGGACTTCGTATGCTAAAACCTTTAGAAGTATATTATATATTATCAGTGGTCAGAATTCAAAAGCACCAAAGATTTTAGTAAATACTTTAACGAGACCACTGAGATATTGAGGACCCATTCTAGTACTTTTATTTCCTAATGCCAGTTTTAATAGACACATAATCCTGAAGGTGAAAGTGGTAATGTTGCTTAAATAAAAACTACAGACATTAAGTTATGGAGATTGGTTTTCTTTAAGCCCCTTTGGTTTCATCCAAATCTGGGTAAGCATGTTAGCAACTGACATTTACAACTAGGAGAAAGGAGCTCCCTTAAGTGACAGGATATATGCCTGATAGAAATGGTTTTAAGATTTCATTTGTCTTTTGAATGACTTTGTTTTTAAGTCGCTGGTGCCATACCAGTCATTATAACATAAATAACTGAAGAAGTTCATGTTTATTTAACAAAGTTGTTTAAAACTACATCATTTTATGCCTGCATAAAATTCAACTGTTTCTCTGTTTATTTAGGGAACAGCAGTGCTTCTCGGTCATTAAAACGGCAGCTGTCATCTACTCCTGAGCCTGAAAATGCACATAGCAAACGAATTAAAATGTCTTCACATGAAGAGGAAAAAGATTCAGGAATGAAAAGTCAGCCTAACAAATCACATGGGTCTCTGAGCAGCAAGGATGACATTGTCGAAAGGGTCACAAATTCTGGTCGCACATTAAAAGTCTTGTGTTATAAGATGTTCAGTAACGGTGAAATAGACAGGAATGGCATGTTAACTTCTCCAAAAGGTAAAGCTAACTTAACTCCGAGTAGTTGCACTCCGAAGAAGCAGTCATCAGATAAATCTAACATGTTGAAGAATAAAAGTAACGATACAATAAATGAACAGAAGTCTCCATGTGAAAAACTTGAAAGTATAAAGAAAATTGGGAAAGTGAGAGGTCTCAAGGTCAACGAGATCAGTGACTTACTCGGCGGTGACAGTGACTCAGAGTTATCTGACGCAGGGGACGGTGAAGTAGAGTCTGACAGTGATGCTGAAAAAACTTCCGTAAAAAATGCAAGTAGGCAGCATGAGAAAATAGCTGAAAAAGTAAAACCAAAAGAAAGAAGTTTACATGATGTGAAAGAGGTTCAAAAAGATAAGATAGGTGAAAACAAAGTCAAGATATACAAGTGTCAAGAATGTAAAGCGACATTTACATCCAAAGAGGAGAGAGACAGCCATCAAGACCACTGCTGTAATTCTAAAGGAGAATTTTCATCAAAGACACCAAAGAGCCATCCACAAATGAAGAATGTCATGGTTGGTCATACTGCTGAAGGAAAGTCTCCGGGTGGGAAAGCTGGGAAACCGGAGAGAGGTGGTAAAAGATATAAATGCATAGATTGTGGACAATCATTTGGGTCCAGACAGGAAAGGAGTGACCATGAATTGGAACACGATGAGGATTTCAAACCACTCCCAGCTACCCCATCCAGGTAAGACAGCTTAGCTATATTTTTGCCTCAGCCAGTCATAAGTTTATGACTGTCAGTAGGCCGTATTTGTACAGCATTTAGTTCATTCTTCTTTTACGTATGTGTTCCAGAACTTATCATTTACATCAGTTACTGTAGAAATGTTACTGAATAGTGCCATTGTTCTGTTTGCGCTTTTCACTGTTCTTGTTGACTTCATCTTGCATTTGACTATTCTTGTTAATGCTAATGTACTTTTACTTCAGGCGGTAAGGTTTTCTCTCTCTCTCTCTCTCTCTCTCTCTCTCTCTCTCTCTCTCTCTCTCTCTCTCTCTCTCTCTCTCTCTCTCTCTCTCTGGAAGGTGAACTGACCTCTTAACTTTTTCTTCCAGAAAATTATGTTTGATATCTGGTTCAGAAATTTTTTTAAATGTTAAAACACCATTTAGGAAGGATCTTTTGTATGAGTTTTTTTTTTCTTGCCTGTGCAGGTTTTTACGATTCATTTTTCAAGATGTATTTTGGAATAATTGTCTTGTAGACAGAGATGCATGTTATACTGCAAATGCAGCAGTAATATATAATAAAAAAAAGAAAGGTAATGAGGATTACACTGTTGTATTTACTAAGAGTTGAGATTTATCAGTATACCTTTTAAGTAAAGTTTGTGAATTGTACTTGAGTGCTATATGCAGCTGACATTAGTATATCAAATAGCAGTAGGAAGTGTGATAAGCAGACTGACATTGTTGCGGGAGGATTAAAAATGTAAATTTGAAGGAGGAAAAAGTATGATAACTGTTTCTTATAAATGATTCTTGTGCATAATCTTAAAACCACCCATTTCTTTGCCAGGACACTTCATATCACTAGAAATCAATATTACCTGTTAATTATAGCTGAATAACGATTTATAATTGCCAGGAAAACTCAGTTGAAGAATAGTGGAACACCTAGCAAAACTGCCAGAACTCCAAAATCGTCTAAAAAATCTGCTGCAAAACCGAACATGCCAGAACGTGATAAGCCCGTCGACTGCCCACATACTCCGCTTGAGCAAGCCCGAGCCAAGTTGCACGTGTCTGCCGTCCCAGACTCCCTTCCGTGCCGGGAAGATGAATTCCAGCAGATTTATTCTTTTGTGGAAGGAAAGCTGTATGATGGTACCGGTGGATGTATGTGAGTATCAGAACATTGACTGACTATTTGTTTTTTGATTGATATTATGATGCAGTACTAGTTGCAGAGCTCTTGTAGATTGGTATATTCGTAATGATGAATTTAGTCGACCCATTTGGCCAGGCATGGAACTGGTTGCTGACAGGTCATTAACTTGTTTTGAGTTTTATAACCCAACCAGAGGAGAATTATGAAGACGAAAATGTGAGGTATATTCAGTATTGATAGCCAGCCTTATGGTTAAACTAATTAATAATAATTATAATACAGTAATAATAATAACGATAAGAGTAAATTTAGTTTGACGTGTAGACTAAGAAGAGAATTTAAAGAGAAAATGCCAAACTCTTAGGTTGACATATGGGAAGAGGAAAAGGGTCTGATACTGAAAGGAATTCAGTATGAGACTGCCAGGCCAATCCTAAAATCATCTCATATATCTCATTAGGCTTTTTGTGTTGTGGCAGGATTGTAATTTTTAAGACAACAATTCATTCTTTCCATGCAAACCCATTGTTGGAATCGCCCTATTTCATCATCGCGAAATTACCCAGACACCTCAGATCGTCATAAAAAGACAACAGCATTTAGTCAATAGTGCTGCCCTTGGTGAGTGGATCAGCAGGTCTTTAGAAAAAATTCTCATTCTTTGGCTGTCTGACCTGTCAGAAGAAAAGTGTGAATGTGCAGTGGAGTTGTAATTGTCTGTATTTTATTGTTTTAAATTTTTTTCATTTTCAGTTGCTAGATACTGGTACTGTAGTTTAAATCTTATCATCTGGAAGAATTATAGTTTTGTGTATGATGTATACTTGCTAATTGCAGTATATTGTACTATTTTTTTTTTTTTGTAATGCAGCTTCACCATTACTTGTGTTTTAGGAAAATTGAAGTTGTTTTCTGAGTAAAATATTACAAGGATTAATGTCATTGCTTTAGAGAAGACGTGTCTAGCCTATTACAGACTTTTCAACTGACTACCTTTGTTTATTTGTTCAATGTCATCAGTTTTATCATTCTGATGTGATTTGTTTCTGTATTTTAGGTATATTAGTGGGGTGCCTGGAACAGGCAAAACAGCAACAGTTAAAGAAGTCGTTAAAATTTTGGAAGATGCAAGTCAAGAGGGAGACCTCCCTCCCTTCTCTTTCCTGGAAGTGAATGCTATGAGACTGACGGAACCGCATCAACTCTGGGTTCAGGTTAGATTTTTCACAAGTTATTTTATTCTGTCCTTACGCAAGTTTTTACATAAATAGCCTGATGGCTGGTGGTGCATGTTTACAGTGATTTAGTCATTTAACTAGAGTACTGAGTTATTTCATTGTATTCTATTGTTTTTTTTTTATTTATAAGGCTGGACATAATGATTCTTGAAAATTGTATTGGGAGAAGACATAAGATGTTGAACAGTAAAGTTTGGATAGAGAAAAGGGAATTGATGAAGTTAGGACAAAATAAAATATCTGGGGGTAGGGGGGTGAAAACAGCTGAAAAATCCTTTTTGCGTTTATCCCAGTTAAGAGTTCAAATGACCAGCTGAACTAGTCAAAACATAATTGACAAAATCTTGGCCAAAGTTAATTTTTTTTTTAGATTCCTAATACATCTGTAGTTACAGCAATAGTATGATATTCACATCAACCTGGCAGATTGAGGTGTTACAAATAATTAGGGGACTGCACTCATGGAAATTTACAGTCATGTATAAACTCTCTTGATTTGGTTCCTAGCAGATTTGTCTTGGTTTCTTGTAAATAATTTACTTTCAGATAGGTTTGCAAGTTGAGTAGTTGACAGTTATAACTGTGGTTCAGAATTTCAAGTTTTCTGTACTTGGTAATGCTATACAATCATTTCCCTGGATTACTGATACTGAGTGTCACATGAAGGAATATCTATGGAAAGGACAGTAGGGTGCTATAAAATAAAAGTTATTCTTTCACCAACAGGTTTGGAAAGGGTTAACAGGTAACAAAGTAACTGCCGAGCATGCATCGTCTCTCTTAGAAAAGAGGTTTTCCACAGCCACAGCACGAAGGGAAACAACTCTCCTACTGGTTGATGAGTTGGATCTCCTTTGGACGAGAAAACAGGTACAGTACAACAGTACGTTACCTTTTGTACAGAGTACGTTACGGACACAGTAAACGAGTGTAATTATAATTTTTGCCGCCTTGCATTTTTTATTACAAGCCCATTAATAATTGTTAATCTGTGCAAATGTTTTGATAGGTAAACCAAATTGAAAGACCCCATAGCACTTGCCGTGGCCATGCACCTGCATGACAGACAGAATTCTGCTTCTCTCCTCTGTGCATCTTCACTTTGAGTGGACATCAGCTGCATGGTTCCCCTGGGTCATTCTATTTTATGCATTGTTTTTTTGCAATGTGCTACTCTTCTATTTACTTTGTGTTAGTTCCAATATGTTCTGACATGTTTTCTGTAGCATTTTGTAAATATTACAATTTTTGGTGTTGTGTTGTGGGCTGGTGGCTTCGCACTGCCATTTCTTGCTGTGAGTACTTTGGTTTCGCCATTTCCACTTAATTCAAACTTCTTGTCAGGGCTTTCTATGTTTAGCAAAACAAAGTGTTTTCTTCAGTGGTTATTATGTGAGGTTGTGTTAGTCAAATATTTTAACATTATGCAGTCATTGGTCAGTATGGGGGTTAGTAGAGTTGCCAGTTTCATAAGTTTCCCCCAGTTTTTTCTGGCATCCTCAGTGCCAGCTCAAGTGGTCTATATAATTGTTCTTGCTAGTTCCCAGTAATGGTTACACTTGGTTCTCCGTGTATGTTCTCTGCATAAATTAATGTGGTTTAATCTGTAACAATTACTTCAAGATAATTTTGTCATGTGTTGTAAAATCTCCTTTCCAATAGCTTGTGCATGTTATTATGGCGAAGTATAATTTTTTCATATTCATCATGCCACAACATACTTTTGTAGGGGCTTGAGGAAAGTCTTAAAGTTTTGTAATGCTCTCCTTATTATAAGATTCTTATATGGTTTGTCTCCAAATAGGTGCCAACTGAGTTCTTTGAAAACTTGATACAATGCCTTTGATACTTTCACCCCGCACTAAGAGCTCCTAGAGTAGCAAACCTAGGCCTTCATCAGTCTTGATTCCTGCTGTCATTTCACCTGGATAAGGTTTACCTTTTGGGAAGTTGTCTTCTCCATGTGTGAAGGAATTTTCTTGTCTCAAGGTCACCTGCCCCTTCTACTGTAGGATCCATGTCTTCATTGGAGTTCCTTTGGTCATTATGGCAAATAATGATGGTTATTTCATTTGTTTTTACCCAATATGTAAGGAAGATATTCACCGTTTGTGTTATGTTAAGTGACTCGAGGTATTACAGTATCTTGCTAATTTGTGTTATTTTACTTCTGTTTATGCCCAATACGCATCGAAGAGGTTCACCAATGTCCATTGTCTAAAGTGAATTAAGGTATTACAGTATGTTGGTAATTTCTGGGGTGGTTAAGACAGTATCAGTTAGTTGAATGTGTATTGAGGCATGAAGTGGGCTAGATAACTCGTCCTAGAAAATGTAATGTAGACTTGTTTGAATAATTACTCTGTATATCTTGACAGGTTTCTGCTTGGACATACATTACTCTTTACCATAGCCTGCATTGGAACTGGTGGTTGTATCTTAGTCATTACCTATATTTTTGGGAAGTATTCCATTTCTTTGAGTAGTAGCCGTCATATATATCTCTGAAGCTAGTACTTCAAAACTGTTTACTGATAAATGGGTGATTTCTTGCCATAAGTTGCATTTGGAGCTATTTGTGTTTAGGAGACTTGAATTTGTTGAAGTGCAGTTTTACCTGCAAGTCATATAAATGAAGTAGTTTTATCTAGATGAATGGAGGTGGTGGACCTATTCAGAAAGGTTCTAAGAGTAGATTTCAGTAATTACAGACAGCAGTCATCAAAGTTATGAGAAGTTTAGTTTTAAAAGCCTTGTGTTATGTATAGGCTTTTGTGTATTTCTTTATAATTTTTAAATTGCTTTATATGTATCTGAGATCCTGTTTTGTTCATTTTCTTTTTTGTGTGTTTACCATAGAAGTAAGATTCTTCATCATTAATGATATCTAATCCATAGCTTGTTTATAGATTTTTTGATACTCTACTATTAATATACTCCATTTAGATGATACAGGGACATTCCACAGATGTTGAAACATCAAATACTGGAACCACAAGTATTAAAAAGTGGACTTTATTTTTTTGTTTATGTGGGGTACTTTTCATTAACTATAATTTTTTAATATTCATCAGTCTTCCATTTTCCCCCCTAGGATGTCATGTACAATTTGTTCGACTGGCCTTGTCGTCCAGGCAGCAAGTTGATTGTAGTAGCTATTGCCAACACTATGGACCTGCCAGAACGTATCATGATGAACAGAGTTTCATCTAGATTAGGCCTCACAAGGATGACATTCCAGCCTTACACGTACAAACAACTGCAGGTGAGCTGGTTGCATTTAAATTCTGGGAAATAACTCAGTTTTTTGGTTTCGTTTGATTTGTCTGGTCAGATTCTAGTATCTTTTGCTTATTAAAATCTGCAGTATTTCACTTGCATTGTATTATTATGCTAGTGTAAAGCAGATGATGAGTTAATCATAAGCTAATACATTTTAGGTAATACCAGCAGTAGACTTCAAATTGACAAAATACAAATGAAAATATTCCAAATGAATTTCAGTCCTTGCATGTTCCATTTATGAAAATACTGTCTCTGCCACATTTTCCTTTTAAATTGTGAATAGAATGATGAGGTAGTTTAACCAGACTGCAAAGCTAAACCTTTTGTTATTTTATCTTCTTGAATTTTGATAAATGATTATGTTTTTGTTACAACAGTTTACTATATACCCAACTAAAATTGCAATTATAATAATGCAAACTTATTTTACAGGAAATTGTTCTTTCTCGTCTTCTTGGCATCGATGCCTTTGATCCGGATGCTGTGCAGCTAGTTGCTAGGAAAGTAGCAGCTGTATCGGGGGATGCCAGAAGAGCCCTCGACATCTGTCGTCGTGCTACTGAAATAGCAGAAAACGAAAAGCTGTCGGCCACACCCATGAAGTCCCCCTTCAAACGCAAAGCTTTGGTTGGGATGATGCAAGTCGATGCTGCCTTAAAAGAAATGTTTACTTCGCCTAAAATTACTGCCATAAGGTATTTTGTAGTTTATCATCTTAAACTGAACACCTCTTGATAAAATTTCAGTTTTTTTATTGCATTTTCCTGTTTTATGAAGTAATTCGGACTACTACTTGATTTGTAGGAGCTGTAGCGTGATGGAACAATTTGTCCTGAGGGGCATTGTTGCTGAATTCACTCGAACAGGTCTGGAGGAAGCTGTGTTTGGGAGAGTGTTGGAACAGTACAGTTCTCTCTGCAGATTTGAAGGTAAGTTTACAAAATATGTAATTCAGCTTTTTCCATACAGAGCCACTATTTATAATTGTCCAAATTCATGATCCATGAATTTCTTTGAAAAATTGTTGAAAAAAATATTACTTTTGTTTCACAACAAACCCATTACCTATAATTCCCTTAATATTTAATTAGGTGGGGCAAAATGAACTTTAGCATATCCTAGGCTATTTTTAACATTGCTTGAGATTGCCAAATGCACTCATCTCTCCCAAGGCATTCTCTGACACCAATCGCAGAAGATGGCCCACTTTCCGTGGTACAAGTTCGTAGAGGAATGCCCAAGGTACCCAGACATCTCCCTTGCAGCCCTACAAGAAAACACTGGATAACCTCCATATGTGAAGGTGCAGGGATCGAGTGACACAGAAGGGTGGACCAAAGGCGCAGCTCTTTCAGTGCCAAGACCAGAAGAGACAGCAGATTGGGATAACACTCAACGTGGCCAAGGAGGAGCCACCAGCCATCCAAAGACCAGGGGTGGCATACACACTCAGTTTATCAACATGTGGAAAAGTTTGAAAGGTGGAAGAATATACATGTCCAAGTTTTCCCAGGGATGGTGGAATGCATCTTCCATCATTGCCCAGGGATCTGGAACTAAGGACAGAAAACTTCCTGTTCAACCTGGTCACAAAAAGTCGAGCATGGGAGACCCCCAGAGCTCAACTTTCCTGCTACCGTAAGGTGTAGGTAGGGACCAGTTGCAGTGATTAGGACTGTCCTGTGATCCTGCTACCTCAGCTGAGCAGGGCAAGCAGAGTGCGCAGCCTTGTCTCGGTGCAAGCCAGGTTACTCATGGTGAGGCAAGGTGGGAGCAGGCTTCGAGTCTGAGTCGGTCCCCTTGGACCATTTGCGCAAGGTCTTAGACTTCCCCTTCTGCAGAGTTGGGTCCATGGATGGGCAGAGGAAAATGATGATGAGGGAGAGTGCTCCTCTGTTAATCACCGGGTTAACTACCTTGTTACCAAATTTTGAGGGGTTTCCAGATGGTGTTGAAAGATACTCCTATGTTAAAGGTTCTGCTTTGTATTCCTGTAAGAACAAAAGAGGTGTGCTTATTTATAAATGCATTATTTCTTAAAATATTGCAGCACAATACTTTATTCAAGATTTCTTTTTCATGTTTTTGTCAAGTAGGTCCTAGAACAGAGTGGTGGTATTTTTTTTTTTTTTTTTAGGGGAATTTTGAATGACATATCTTTGATATACTAATTGTTCTATTAATTACTTGAGGAATAAAGTAGCAGGCAAAAATTAGGAATTGGGATCTTTGATGGAAAAGATTAACTTCACCAAACAGTTCTCACATCGTTGGAGAAAGATACATTATCAATATCTAGACAGTACTCAAATTTTGAAATTTTACTAATTTTAAACTTTTTGTTGTAGGTATCGAGCCCTTGACATGTTCAGCTGTGATGAGGACGGTGAACCATCTCACATCTTATCGCCTTGTGTTAACAGAACACTCCAGACAAGATCTGACCTTACGGCTACGTCTGAACATTTCTATGGACGATGTCAACTATGCATTGCAGGGTGCTGCAAAGTGATAATTAAGAATTGTTTTAGTTGATATTTTTACATTTTATTACATTCTTTGTATTTCCTATTGACAGTAAAAGGGATAAAATGCTTCTAGACTGGGATACAGTACATAAATTTTCATTTCACTTGAATGCAAGTGTACATTTATATTCAGCCCATTTTTATCAACGAAGAGCCATTCACATTTACCTTTTATTTACGATACTGAATAATGAACATATTTTATCACAAAATATGTTCATTATTTATCTATAAAGAGTACATACTTTTTTGTATCAAGATTGTAACTATAATTTTCACTGTAAAATTTTCAGTGGATACAAGATTGGAAATACAGATACATTACACTAATCTGAAGTACATCAGTAATACAATATTTTCAATTTCTCACAAAACAGAACTTTGACACCTTAATATTAGCCACAAAATCTCTCAAGTTGTTATATTTATATCAAAAGCCATTTCCTTTAAATTGCATGCATGATTTTTCTCCATAATGCCTAAAGAACTCAAAAATATTATGTGAATTAGCTCTACTGCCTTCTGTATCCCCTTTTATCATACAATAAAGCTATTTTATCATTTTTGTTTCAATTTCCCTTAATGTACAGTAAAGTACTTTAAATACATTACTACCCCTTGCCTGTAGACTAATTCTTTTTATAATACAAGAAATCTTATTTACAGATTGTACAAACTTGTGTGTTTCTTAAGAGGTAACAAAATAATTTTCACCATTAGTGATTAATTTTCAGCAATATGCAGTACCGAACACACAACTATTCATTTTTTCGTATGGTCGTTATCTTGACTCGGATGATTACAAAGTACATATACAAAAAATATTTGACATTAAATGCATTTTGATGAAAATAAATTAGTCTGGGACAAACTACATAATCATAATAACAATGAAAAGATTTAACAAACAATCTGCCATTTTCTTACATGAGCCTCATACAATAATACAATTACCATCAGAAATGCAAACAGTAATACTCTTTTAAACTTAACAAATGTACAAAAAAATTCAGAATCACAATATTCAATTTATATGCAAGTGAAATTAAAGAACGTTACAAGAGCACAGACACCCTGCTAAAAAAAAATACACAGACCAGAAGGGAGAGAAAGTGAGAGAAGCACTAAAAGCAGGGACAATGAACCCAAAAACCAACAAAAGGGTGTTTTTGTTGCAAGTCCTTTAGCTGTTCTACCATAGTGCCTGCTTTTGTGGTCACACACCAAACAAGATGATTACACCTCTTAATCATCTGAAAAAGTGTGTGGTTACGTACATCTAAATATGGCAAATTTTGAAGAGGATAAAAACCCAAAGTCTATTCTATACAGAAAGTTTGCCATCATGTTTAGCCTTAAAGTTCAGCCACAACATAGCTTGGAATGAAGGTATGGCTACCACAGCAGACAGGGAGAAAAATATTCCCTTCCCCTGAAGTCATTCAAACTTGAGGTTGTTCTTCAGCCTGCAGACTAATGGAGCCACTTGTGGAGGGCAGGTCTTCATTTCCCCTGGGGCGTAATATCTCTGCTGCTGTGTCAGGAGCTGAGAAAGCAAATTCTCTGGTCCAGAGATCAGAGAATCAACCTCCTAGAGTATACTCCATGCAAATGAGGACATGGGTAACCAACAGGATGGTGTAGACTCTGGGGGTGAAACCTAAAATGCATTGGACAGAAGAAACCAAGCATCGAGGGGTTACCTTAGATGCTTCCCTTGGACCATTGTGCTCATGAAAGAGCCCAGTGATCATACAAAAAATGCCCCTCTGGTTTGACAAGCACAGGATGTAAGGGCAAGGGATCATCAGATCTGGCAGAATTGATGACTGTGAGCTGGGAGTTCCACCAAAGAAGAGGGAGACATAGGAGCTCAGCTGTGCTTCTGCTCTAGTGATCAAGAAGAATGCCAGGGAAAACCCTGGAATAGAGTCATGATCAGCAGGTGATAAAGGTTCCTCAAATGATCACTACTAAAATTGTTGTGCCAAGCCACAGGAGCAAAACCAACCCAACTACACGCAGGGACACTGCCATTCTACTGACAGATGCAGCATAAAGCTTGAGGCAAACAAAATAGCCTACTATCAAATGCACTACATGAGAACAGCTAAGTGGTCTGATACTGCGTGCACAGCTTAAATCAACCAGATGCTCTACTATGAAAGGAAGGCAATACCAAAACCACAAAGTCGTGTAACTACCACAGCCAAAGAAACAAGCATGGACAGAATCAAGATTGGCCCTCTGATAAGAAAGGCAGTGACCAGTCACACCAGGGAACTTGCATGAGCAGACACATGCAACAGAGATCACAAACAGACCTGTGAGCCGAAGCACCCATCCTTCCCACAATCACAACCCCTGCAAATTGGTAATGGGATCGTCATCATGCTCAACAGGGATGATGATTGCAAGAGTTTTTCATAGCCTTGCAGTCTGGAGAGGAGAAAGAAGAGCACAAAGATAAAGCACACAGTGCTTCTTCAACCCCCACATGAAAGGGTCATCGCAACCTCTCAAACATCCACAGATAAGGAGAATGTCCCTGAAGGGACAACAGCACGAACTGTCAAAGCAGACACAGCAAATATATCTGCAGATTCACAGGTAGAATCTTAAAGGGAAGCCAAACCTACTGCAATGGGATCTTGAAAATCCAAATGCTCAAGGAAAGGCGGCCCAGAATGCCTAAGGAAGGCCGTAAAACCTTTGTGTTAAAACTTTACGCATAAGTCATATACAAACTACAATGTACAGACAATGAATGTTAAACAGATTCTTCACTACCAATGGAATTCAGTGATCCTGACATACAAATGTCCAAGTTGCCACAACATAAGAGAAGACTCAAGAGCCTAGGAACTGGAGAATAACACAATGCTGGAATAAGTAACCAGTTTTAGGGATCTCTGAAAATGATTGTCGGTGATTGTAACACAATTTGAATCATCAAGTGATGTAGTAATTAAGAAGTTTAACACTATAGGCATGCTAATGCTCTCTCTCTCTCTCTCTCTTCAGTATTCTTTCCATTAGTTAATATACTTCTTTTGCTGTCTGTATATTATGAATGGAGACCGTTTACAAACCTCCGCCTTACGATAATTTTAATGGCACTGAAATGACGAACAGAATTTGTAAAGAAATAGTTTGTATGTATCAGTATAATGACAGATACAGACAGCACAAAGTATTCCCTTTAAATGAAAATGCATTCCATAAAGAATCTGCTCCCTAGTACAATAATAAAGGTACAAATACAATTTACCTGAAATTAACAACAATATACAGTCACTTTTTAACTGAACATGCAGTGTAACTGTAAAATTCAACTGTACAAAAAATTTCATTTTTGCAGACCACAGAAAATTTTATAAAATACCTGTCAAAAGTGATCACAATGTCCCCTATTTTGGGTTAAATAGCTGGCCTATATCAGCCAATCACAAAGACACTAATATTATGACAAGGCTCGTCCAAATTCATTCAGTGGTGTTCTATACGTGAGCAACAATCCCTTCTTGAGCATAAATTAAGGCATAACCTTCAATTACTGTTTTTGTATTGCAATAAAGCCACAAAGAAAAGCTCATGAATCAGACTATTGTATTGGATTACCTAATGCAAAACACACTTGTAACATTTTGACAGCTTAAAATAACAGGAGGAAATTAACCATGTAATGAAAACAAAATAAATAGCCCAGCTTTGAAGGTCTCTTAGCCTTATTTTATGGCATGATCTTCAAAGTCAGTGACAACAGTATAACCTTATTTAAATTAAACATAAAATTTTATATTAATTTTCTTAAACAGTGCATCTGAAACTAAAGAATACTTTGCAAAAATATAATTTTGAAAACATTAATATAAACATATATTTTTATATTAATGTTTGCTAAGGAGATGAACTTGATGCATTTAGTATCCGAGCATTTTTTATATAAGCAACATTTTGACTTGCCTATGAGTCACTTTCAAACTTTAATAAGATGATTACATGCTCGAAAGTACAACAGCACCACTAAAAACAGTTGAAATACAAAGGAATATAAAAAATACAATTCAGTAACAAACAGAAATAAAAAACAATGATTATCCTAAAATATGTTCAGTGGAATTCAAGCAGCCTCTATTCTCCGTTAGTTTCCTTAGGAGGATAAAAATACTCTGCTATCCTTAATTCTTCTGTAGTGTGTGCCTGGATGAGAACTGTGAAATTCTTAACAGAAAATATTTTACATTTTCATGACAATGTAAATTGATAGCAGTTAGCCTAAGTGATATTACCAGCTGCTGACGAGCCCTAGAACTGATAGCTCCATGTTTGTCTACCTCCATTTAGATACTTTTTGTAAGTGTTCCTAAGTACTGTATTCTAAATTACATTTAAACAAGTAAACAATTAACCAACACAGAACTGATATTCCCTCTTTCATTTTAAAAAAGGACCCTACAATAGTACTTGGTAATTATTGTTTAGAACCAATATTTGCAAACATACTTATGTCTCACAATAAATTGGACTGGTTAAAGAAATACCCAGCTGAATTGAAGCCACTGGTACACAGACAATATGTGGACAACATATTTACAATACTGTATTTGAAAAAGAGGAATAAATAAGTAATTTCAAAAATATTTGAATTTTCAGCATACAAAAATTAAGTTTAGTACAACAGAAAAAGAAAAAATAAATCGTCTTTCCTAGACGTCCTCTCAAAACAAAATACTATGAACAAACTAGATATTTCCATCTACTGAAAACCTACCTGTAGAGGTCTGGAAACAAACATTCTAATTGCATGCCATGAAGAATACAAAACTAATACAATTACAGGTTTATATTAAGTTTGTCCACCCTTTTTGTCCAATGATTTATCTTTCATTCAATATTTTACAAAACTAAGAAAAAAAGCCTTGAATAGAGACAATATTGTACCTAAGTTTCACTGAAAACAGTATACTTGAAAATTATCTTCGTTCATTTTTTTTATTACTGAATTTGTATTTTCTTGACATCAATTTGTATTTTAACCATTTTTCTTGAGCAAATAAAGAAGGCTTTGGATGTGGTATGTTTTAAGTCCATCTCCTCATTAAGACTTGAGATTTTTTTATATCAACTGTGATGCTTAATAAGGCTCCATGTCTATCATTTCTGGCTTTTGGGCAAAAACAATTCTCATTTCTATAAATTTTTTCATATAATACTTGTAATATAGAGCAGGAAAATTGTTTCAGATATACTATGGCTCATTTGTAATGGAGGACTGAGTCAGATACATTTTTTTATGTGTAAAGAAAAATAAAAGCATTCTTCTCCCTTGCTTACCATATTAACACAGCCTTACAAATATCACAATCCTATTCTAAACATTTCTTTAGCAAAAAAGAAATAACAACTAAGGCAAAAAACAAATTCCAATGAACACACTGTCCCCTTGTAGACAGCTGCAAGTCACTTTGCATTCTCCAGCAAAGTCACTACGCGCTCTAAGCCATATGAACGTACTGTCCTTTACAGATTGTTACATTTTGTCCATAAAACCTATATATAGTATATTGTCACTAACTACATCCATTGTACCATATACCATTTACCACATCAATGCAATACTGTAAACCCTTTGCGTACATACAGTTGACAACTCTGAAACAGATTGAAACCCCGGCATGGAACTCGTCATACAATCTCGAGGTCCCAGTTATTTTTCCTCGCCTTTTCCTGCAGCATTTGTATTTCGGCCTTTGTCACTTTCCAGGTTTCTAGCTGTCCAAGGTATGTCAATTGTGGGCAGGCACTTAGCAGAGCATCGCATGACTTCATGGTAACGCAAGATGGAATTCCATCCATCGTCCTCAAAGCACTTTGCACCTTGTAAACAAATTTCTGCAAGTTACTCATCATTGGCACTGCCTGAATCAAAATGTTGTCATTTAACTGCGTGTCTCCATGTTCGTCAGTTATCATAGACAGCACCAACGATGTGAGATGGGGACATCCATACAGGACTGTGAAGAGAGCATCGCTTTGTAACACATTCTGACCGTGAAATTTTAGTGTGTGCATGAAGGGAAACTGAGGTTTCTGATCGACACCTCCACTCATCTGCAAAGAGAACGATCGCAGCGTCAGCTGCTCCAAGTTTGGGCAAGACTCAGAGAGAGCTGTAAGTATCGGCCATTCCTCCTGGTAGCCAACGTTGATGTCCAGAGTAGTTAAATTCCTCAAGTATCTTCCATGCACTTCAAAGTCATCTGTAAAAATGGTGATATTCTTTGCTTTTGAGAAACTTTTCAGGACATTTTCCGTCACCTCAGTTGGCGCATAGATGCCCACTTCAGTGACTTGGGAGAACACCCTGGACAAATAATCAGGGTTGGGTTCCTGAAGACTTTCCTCGTACACAAAAGACGGCCAGTTTTTCTTGTCATAAACACCGTGATGGAAGTTTGTCAGTTTCTGTAGCCCGGGAAGAGTTTCGAATATATCCTCAAACTCCTCAGTCACGTAAATCATTGGAGCCCCCACAAGATGTTCAAGATTTGGCATATAAGCTAACATTTCAATGGCATCATTAGTCACATCCAATGTTTCAACACCTTCTGGCAATGCTAAGGTCACTAAATCTTTACAGCCTGGGATCACACGATGCTGCCCATTTGGTAGGACAACCGATCCACCATAAAGGACATCTATATTCGTAACGACTGGGACATTATGCTCGGGATTGGCACAGTCGGCTGAGCAACGCAGAATCAAGACTTCGAGGTTGGGACACAAATACGCAATTTTCCTCACAAAACTGTTATGAACAAAATGGGGTAATTTGATCTGCCTGAGTGTTTTCAGTCCCGTTAGCGAAGCGTCTATTGCGTATCCAAAAATATCAAAATACGAATTTTCAAAGTTTTCACCTCCATCACACAAGCAAATAACGGCATCACCCCACAAGACTAACTTCCACTTCTTCACCAGGTGGGAGATATGAGAGAAATCCAAAGTGGTGACCCCTTTGTTGAGGAGGCTTTGTAATGATATGCTCAGCAAGAACCCTAATTTCCTGATAAACTCCAAATCCTCCTCAAAAATGCGGGTTTTATCTTTAGGTCTTGGGATCTCGGTCCTGTTAGCAATAACGTTAATCACAGTTGCTAGTATGTCCTCATGGAATCTTGGAGCTAAAGAACATAGGAGAAAGTCTCGAACTTCTCTAGCCAGCCAACGAGTGACTGCATTGACCGAGAGACAGCGCTTGGGTACGGGGGTCAACAAACTTGGGGAAGATTTGTCATGGTCACCATGTGTCATGTGGTCGAGATACCAAGCCTCATATTCCTCACAGCCACTTGAGTCCTCACAGTCATAGTCCATAAGCTGACTACCTCTTCTCTGTAATGGCTCGATCACTTCATCACTTTCAATGGAGGTCAGATCATTTACAAAGTGACAACCATTTTCGGCTGTGTACCATGAAGAGAATACACTAAACAGATGATTGGCAATGGACCAACTGCACAGTTTCTCCAAACGCTCAACTGACTTCAAGGGAGGCATTGGTGAGCCTATTACAGGTAGCTCACAGACTTTTTCTGCAAAGAAAAAATACTTTGAGATGATTTACAACAATGTTATAAGGCAGTCATACTAAATACTGAAATTGACTTACAATACTTTCCTTCTAAGGAAATTCATGTAAGCACAAACTTTGAGACTCAGATACAAATATACAAATTTTCATAAAACAATTATTTTTATGATAAAATAAATATTTTAGGTACTTATCCTCCATCATTTGCTTTATCTGCAACTACTTGGCTTGGGTTCAACAAGTGTTAAAACTGAAACAATTGTTAACGACCAAACGCTCCCCATAGTTACTACCCCACCCTTTGTAGAGGGGTGGGGAAGACAGCGAGTGCTTGGTTGCTCATACTTCTCTTAATCTCTTAAGAGGGGAGGGTCTTCAAGGATGGAGGGTAAGTATCTAAAAAATTTATTTTATTGTAAAAATCAATATTTTTGAGGTGAAACTTACCCTCCATCATTTGCTGACTCCAACATTGTGTGATGGAGGCAGGCAAGAGATTCCCTATAACCAAAATATCATTGTAAATATCCTAATCGCTGCTTACCTGATGAATATGATCCCATGGCAAATACTTGTCAGATGAGGATCTTCATCAAATGAGGTCCACTATCTTAGGAGGTGGAATGTGAGCCCCAAATGTGGCCATTGGTTGATGATGTTGCAACGCAGAATGGCTATTTTACTGGCTCCTGTGCCTGAGGCCTGCAGAGCTGATGGGAGCTACAACCACAACTATGCCAAGATCCCTCAAGAGTTACCACCTACCTAATTGAGTTGCTGTGGCACCTCACACCCAAAAACAACAAGACCAATTTGGAAGAAAAGTGGTACTTAATCAGCACAGTTTAGCTTTCTCCAATAAGGAGCAATGGCTCTGCAACTCAAGGTAACATTATTTAATGGCTCTGCAACATAAGATAATACTATTAGCTCTAAAAAAAAAAAACTTTGCTTGCCCTCATCCAAGAACAAACAAAGCAAGGACATATAAAATGATACAAAAAAATAAATAAATACATTGGAGTAAAAATATCATGTACGAGCATCAGGAAGGAGGTCGACAGAGAGAACCTTTACCTGTTCGTAACAAACAAAGTCAGACTAGGAGATAATCTCCCCTGCTGAAGCCAGAGGTGCTAGTGTATGGCAGTCTTCACACTGGATCTCAATGTCCATCAAGTAGTTGGAAGTCAATTCAGAGCTACACCTCCACTGTGCCAAAACTACACTGTCTAGAGAGAGAGAGGTGCTGATAAAAACTAATAGATGTAACCGCTGCTCTGACATCTTGTGATTCCACCTTCATAAGAAGACAAACCTCTGGAGACAATGCAAGATGTGCATCCAGAATTAAGGACTTAATCAAGAAAGCCATGGCATTCTTAGACATAGGAACCTCCAGCTTCTTGACCAAGCAAAATAGGTTCCCACACTGCTTCCTTAAAGGTTTAAGATGGGACATATAAATCCTCAGAGCCCTAATAGGGCAAAAAAGCAGCTCTCCTTCCTCAGGAGTTATAGTTTCTAGTGAAGGGATAGAGAACAATCTAGGAAGAGCTTTGGTCTTAACATCATTCTTTGCATGAAAGGAAGCCAGAAAAGATAATTCTGCTCAAGTATATAGCTTATGTGAAAACCCTACCAATGATGATATTGCTTGTAATTCACTTATTCTTTTGGCCAAAACCAAGGTCATCAGAAAGGTATTCAAAGAAAGAGCCTTGAGAGAAGCCTCTCTCGGGGGCTCAAAAGGAGGGCCTCTAAGGTGATGGAAGACAATGTCCCAAATCCATAAAAATGGTTTTTGAAGAACCTTTGGCATTTCCAGTTGAAATAACCTTACAGTTTCTTGTAAATCGCTGTCCTTTGAAATATCCAATCCAGTATGCCTTAAAACAGGAGCCACCATAGATTTATAGCCATTGATGGAAGCAACAGACAAACCTTTAGCATATCTCAAGAATCGCAGAAACTTGATTACATTATCAATGCTGGTGCAAAGACATGAAATGCCCCTGGACTTGCACCATGATCTACAGTACTGTAATAGTTCCCACTGTTTCTGACATAATATATTAGTGAACTCTCTCCTTGCAATGAGGACAGAGTTTCTAGACGACTTGCAAAAGCCTCTAGCCCTGAGGAGCTTGTCGACAGTTTCCAAGCAGTTACACGAAGCATGTCGATATTTCCATGGAGCCTCCCTGTCCCTGTTTGTCGAAGCAGATTTGTACAAAAAGGCAATTGTCTGGGAACTTCTATTGACATTTCTAGGTCTGTGAACAATGCCTCCTTGACCACCAAAGCACAATTAGAATCATGGTGGTGTTCCAGGATTCCCTAAATTTCTTCAGCACTTCCTTCAACAGCAGAAACGGAGGGAAGGCATATACAAATAGATTTGTACAGTCTAGTGCCATAGCATCTACTGTCCAGGCTTGAGGGTCTAGAACCGGTGAGACGTACAATTGGAGACAATGATTCATCTTCATTATGAAGAGATCGATGGGAGGTTGGCCAAACTCTCTCCAAATTGCCTCGCACACTGCCGGGCTTAGTTTCCATTCGTGGGAGAGTACATGTCCTGGATGACTTAGCATGTCTGCCAGAACATTCAGTCGACTGGGCACAAACTGGGGCATTAGGGCAATGTTTCTCTCCTCTGTCCAGAGGAGTAAATCACTGGTGATGGCTACCAAGGTTTCTGACTTCATGCCCCCTTGTCTTCTTAGATACACCAGAGACGCTGAGTGGTCTGAGGAGACAGAAATTACTTTGTTGGTCACTGCACTTTCCAGCTTCTGCAGCCCCTTCTGGACAGTCAACAACTCCTTGCAGTTTATGTGAAGATTTCTACTGATTGGCACCCATACTCCCAAAGCAACCTGATTCCCCATAACTATACCCCAGTCCTTGTCTGAGGCATCTGAATACAATGAGAGGTCTGGGCTTGGGGACTCTGGAGACTCCCCTGCAAGCAGTACATCTTTGGACATCCACCACAAAGGTTAGGAAACAGATTTTGGTTCCAAGACACCAACTCGAGGATTGGCTGTGACTCTCTGTGGCAGTGCCTCTTCAAGTGCAACTGAAACGGTCTCATCCGTAGTCTAGCACCTGTAACTAACTAACTTTTCCAAAAAAGACATGTGACCTAACAGAGACAGCCAGCATTTGGCTGAAAACATGCATAATCTTCTGAGGTAGGTCACTCTCTGAGAAGTTCAGAGAAGACTTTGCTGCATTTTGATGGGTTTTGTCTAACTACGACCTGAGCTGACTTTCATTCAGGGGTGTGGAAGGATGGGAATCTACTAGAGAAAGAAGAATCAATGGACCTCCCCAAAAAGACAAATCTATAACTTTCTTGAAGCTTATCCTTCTCTTTCATTCAATACAATACTTTGAGATTCTCTCATATCTCTTGGATATGCAAAAGACCATTCCCTGCAATGATCACAACAGCTGTCCGAATCACAAGTTACCCTGGAAGATGATCACTGCATTAATTTGTCTGTGTAACGGGCTACTTCAATGAACAATCTGGAATGCAATAACCTTCCAAAAGTACTTTTGTCAAAATCTAAGAGATTTTGAAAAGGAAGAATGAGAAGAATCAGACTTTTGATAGTCAATAAACAAACTTTGTTAGTCAAGAAGATACACCCTGGGACTTCGTTAACCATATACAGTAAATCAAACCAAATTTCAGAAAGCCAATGCACACTTATCTCCACAGAAAATCAACTGGTTACAGAATCAGTTCACTGCACTGACAAGCTGAGAGGAGTATAGAGAAGAACAACCAAACACTCTTGAAGCCTATCCTGTCTTGCAAAGGCACCCCTGCAATGATCACAAAGTTGGGTGATCACTGCATTAATTCATTGGGAGCGTCAACCAATGTGGTCATTCATTAATTTTGAAAATTATTAAACAAATTTTAACAAGAAGATCCTTGTAAATCAAAACCTTATCTCCAACTGGTATAGTTCATCGACAGAAGATGAACAACCAAAATGATGGAGGGTAAGTTTCACCTCAAAAATCATTTATTTCAATACTTGTGAAACATTCGTCAAGCTACAACTTTACTGATGTGGGAAAGGAAATGGATCTCAGTTATACTTTAGTGAAATACTTTTATTGTGAAAAATCATATTTCAATAAAATCACAGAACATTCATGTAACTGAATATCACACTGGCATGGACAGAGGGCTAATGAACCCATATAATTATGCCTTAACAGTGCAAACAACCCAGCCAACAGGAAAAACTAATGGAACACCATTTTTATATAACACTTTCCTGAAAAGGAATTTTGTGATGAAATTACAGTACATCAGGATGCATCCAAGTATTTCACCGATTTTTGTTCAACCTTCCCCCAAAATGGCCCAATTTCTTAGAGTGGTTGACCAATATCGTCACACGTAAGACTGAAAATATGTGGTGCACGTAAGATTGAAAATATGCTTCTAAAGGAAAGGAAAGTCAGATTTGTTAAAGTCCACAAAAAATATAAAAAAAAAATATGTCTAACTTTCATATTTGACTGTACGTTTAAAAGTAACTGCCAACACCCTACATAACCTACATAATGGTATTATAAGGATTTAGGCTATCACAGCCTACAGTAAACTACCCTGCCCAAATGTAGACACAAAGAAATATCATAGTCCTACAATAAGCCAGAGATGAAAGTGGAAGGATATTACAAATGATAATACTGTCTTATTATTAATTTCTATCTTAGGGTAGGCTACACAGTGTTTAGCAATATCAAAGGATTAAATTTTTAATTAACACGAGGCTATTTGAAATTAAATAGGCTTTCATGCTAAAGACCTAGATAGTCTATGACATAATTACGTACATTTTACATGAAATTAATTTGTTTATTAAGTATATCCATTATTAATTTTGGTAGTGACCAAGGTAGCATTCAAGAATATTCCTAATCTGGTGATACTATGATACTTCAAGTCCACACCAACATGGAATTTAATATCAAATATGTTTGTATTATGGTAATTTTTTCACGGAATATGATGGGACAGGAGATGGAATAGACATGTATGAAAAGGAAGACGTAATAAAACAAGAAAGGTAAACAGCAAATGCAACATACTTTGTATGAGAATAAGAAAACACTAAGATAAAAAATTAATAGAATATATTTGGGCATAATAAAAGTATGTGAAAAAACTTTCATATGCATGAAAGCATTCTAAGTCCCAGACTGCAAAGTATGTACTGTATCGGATTTATATAATGTAAAATCAAGGTTTTTATTTTGTGGTTCCTTTATTGTTAACTTTTGTTTATTAATTTCTATTTATTTTTCACTAGTTCTTTTGAGCCTTGACTTCTTGACAAGTTTTTTTTTTTTTTTTTTTTTTTTTTTTTTTGCCATTCCCCACTGAAGGCCGTTATTTGTTAATTGGTACTCCACCCAGGAAAAGTTTTTATTTTCATTTAAGAGTGTTTCACTGGTTTGGTTTGGCCTCCTGTAGAGAAGTTCTGGACCTTATTCACAGCTTGTTCTTCAGTGTGGGGGTCACCTTCTTGCACCATTGCTCTGTTTTTGGTGGATTTACTTCTAGCTTGAAGTGGATTTGTCTACAGTTGTTGCATGTGTCAATGGATGCTCACACCCCAACCCCTTCTGGTTAGGGGAGTGCTCTCATGCTCTAAGATGTGCTCAGACCATTGTCATCGCCTACATCCTGAGCTGTCATCTATTGTTTTGGTGATGCCTCCAGAACCTTCCTGCAAACAGACGCTGACTCGAGATCTCCTGAGGAGTAGGCTTAATACTTGATTGGAGGTAGCGAAATGTTATGCCATTATCAGAGTTACGAGCGATGTGAATTTTTCCATATTTGTAAGCTGGTCCCGAAATCAAATTCTAAATGGCTGAGAAGCTTGAGCATTAGTGTCTTGGGACGACAAATACGTCTAAGTGCCAGCAAAACCATCATTCATACGATAAACTGCTTCATTGCAGAGATTATTGCATTGTTTTGTCCTGTGTGGGGAATGTATTTAATGTAATGGCATACATATTACTATGAATATTGTGTTAACAATTAGGTTGAGGATTTCCTTCTTTCTTTAATTTCCCACTTATTGCTGACTTAGTGTGGAGGTTGTTTTTCCTCCCTTCTCAGCACTTTCCCCTCCAACTATAGTTTACGTGATAGTTAACTGTTTATGCCCTCCACCATTATTCAAGGACTTGTGTAAATGATTTATCGTAATAAATTTAGGCATTTACATTAAAGGTTTCAATTATCCCCTCATTCAAGTGCATTTTACTGTCTATATTGTTGGTAAATATTGGTAAATATTACTCTTTAGTTTATAACCTATCGTAGTATGGGAAATCTTTAAAAAAGGCTTAAAAAGAGCCTGGAAATATTATTCAACGTTAAAGTGAAAAAAAAATAGCTTTAAAGTAAATTATTTTATCAGGACAAAAGAGTTCCTAACAGTTATGAAAATAGAAATGTACTACCCCATTAATAAAACTAATACGTTTTTAGTGGTAATGAAACGTGTTAGCTTATTACTACTTTTTGCTAGCAATCTGAACAATCTGGATATGTAAATATTTGCACAGCCCGCATTAAGCTGACGACTGGGGGCCAAGAGTGTGTTCACCACTAGTAACAGTCAAAAGGTTAAGGCTAAGGAATATGCTTTGCACAATGCCAAGGAAAGACCCAGAGAGAGCAATGTCAAGGGTATTACCTAACTTTAAACTGATATTTGACATTAGACTTTTCATGCTGTAGTCTTAAGTCTCCCTAACAAGATTAGTACGAAACTTGTGCTCAAATCTATCGCAACTTCGCCATTACCAAGATATTTACATTATTTTTTTATGCTCTACTATTCATTCCATTGGGGATGGTACTGAACACACCGCTCAAAGAAGTGGTGTTGGTATTAAATAAAGCTTTACAGAGAAAGAGACGAACGTCAGAAACGCTCAAAACAAAGGAAAATACTCTTTTCAAGTCCAAAATGTGACGCTTGAAAGTACAATTTCATTGTGTCAGGTTGGGACGAATTTCTGTTCTTCACTTACATGGCATAGCCTGTGAGACTCTAAGCCTAGGTCAGATTAGGGTGGTAAGATCCAGCACCCTATATCAGGTTAGACCGCACAAATGCGATCGGCCCTTTGACGTCTTTGTTCCTTACAATACATTCTGTCGTTGAGGCTGATTAAGGACATAAACCATCCCATTTTGCGATTCCTTTCTCAGGCCTTAATTACTACTTGTTGCCATTCTGTCGCGAAACTAAAAGCTCTATGGCATTCCCATAAATTCTGATTGAGATACAGACCTATTCGAGGGGAGTATGCAGAGGAGGGCGACAGGGTAATTTCGCTCCTAAATTTACAGTACTCCTGCAAATGCGTATCTGATCTTCAGTGTTACTTTGGGGTGGTCCGTGGGGGTGTGGCCGAAAGCCCCACAGGCCAGGTCAGGGCATGGCACCCTAAATCAGGTTAGGAAAGTAGGGTATGGCCAATTTTCATACTGGACTTTTCATGCCTAACGCCGTCTCCCTACTCGGCTTACGCTCCCTACTCGATAACTTCAACGATTAAAAAACAACGCAACGGCTGACTTACAGCCTAATCCTAGGCCTAGGTCTACTTAGGCCTAGTCTAGACCCTCAACAGCAGACCCTTATCCCATACAATTTCCCTAAATTCCGACTGAAATATAGGCCTACCCAACAACTACAATGACATAAAAGGCAACGGCTGCCTTAGGCCTAGAGACATTCAGCATATGTTACCCTAAGCCTAGTCCCTTTAGGCCTAGCTTCGACCTTCAATGGGGGATCCTTATCCCATAGCATTTCCCTCCTGACAAATATATAGGCCTATCTGACAATTCCTGTGATAATTAAAAAAAAAGAGCTGATTTAGGCCTGAGGATATTACGCCCACGTCATCCGAGACCTAGGCCTACTTAGGCCTAGCCTAGACCCTAAAGAACACCGGACCCCGATCCTAAAGAAAGAACGACACATGCCGCGTTGCCTATGCCTTAGAGAGCGTCAGTAGTCACCCAAATATATAACAAAAATAGAAAATTAATATATAAAACCGTTCATAAATATTCAAAGAGTAAATGTGGTTCGTGCGAGCGAGTCTAGGCCTATGACGTTAGGCCTAAGCTTCGTCACGGGTAATTTAACGCGTCTGGCGCTTTTATTAAACAGAATAACGGTTCTGTGACAAATACGAATACGGGATTATGACAAAAACAGACTGATTTTTTCACTCACACTGTCCAAATCGTCACGCCGAGGGTCAGAGGTCAGGCGAAATTGGTCAAATTGCCACGACAGGTGACTTTACTTGAGTTTGCCCTCCGACGGAAAACACGACACTGATTTGGCAATAGTATTTAAAGCTCGGTTTGGCTGTTAAATTTCCATTTTTATGTTATATATTAAGGGAATTAGGATTCGTCATACTTTTTGTATGCTTAAGCTTGAAATATATATTATTAAAATACTCAATTTTTATATTGTAAGGTAATAAACTTTTCACTTCGCACGTTTCTACAACGAGGATAGTATTTAAAGCTCGGTTTATCTTTTAAATTTCCATTTTTATGTTATATATCAAGGGAATTAGGATTCGTCGTACTTTTTGTATGCTTAAGCTTGAAATATATATTATTAAAATACTCAATTTTTATATTGTAAGGTAATAAACTTTTCACTTTGCACGTCTCTACAACGAGGATAGTATTTAAAGCTTGTTTTCTCTTTTGAATTTCAATTTTTATGTTATATATCAAGGGAATTAGAATTCGTCATACTTTTTGTATGCTTAAGCTTGAAATATATATTATTAAAATACTCAATTTTTATATTGTAAGGTAATAAACTTTTCACTTCGCACGTTTCTACAACGAGGATAGTATTTAAAGCTTGTTTTCTCTTTTGAATTTCAATTTTTATGTTATATATCAAGGGAATTAGAATTCGTCATACTTTTTTGTATGCTTAAGCTTGAAATATATATTATTAAAATACTCAATTTTTATATTGTAAGCTGATAAACTTTTCACTTTGCACGTTTCTACAACGAGGATAGTATTTAAATCTCGTTTTCGCTTTTGAATTTCAATTTTTATATTATATATTAAGTGAATTAGAATTCGACATACTTTTCATAAACTTAAACTTGAAATATATATTATTAAAATACTCAATTTTTATATTGTAAGCGAATAAACTTTTCACTCTGCACGTCTCTGCAACGATTGTGTCAAGATTTAGACATTTTTGAATTATAGATTAGAATTTGTTTGATATACATTTAATATAAGTCTATATATTAAAATATTCAATATTTATTCTGTAAGATGATAAACTGTTTGCTTATTGTGTATATATTACGACTGTGCAAACATTTTTTTTTTTTCCCAATTCACATTGCCCTCATTTGTATGGCATGATGTTATAGTATATTAGAATTACTGGTTATACTCTTTATATACTTCTACTGTAATTATATATTGTTATGATGCTTCAATTTTATTCCGTAAGTTCATAAACTTTTTAGGTTGCGAAAACATTTAGCCATTTTGAAATGTTTTCACATTTAGCCATTTTGAAATGTTTTCTGTTCCAATTTTATGACATGATATTATAGTAATTTAGATTTTGTATTATATACTTTTACTGTAGTTATATATTGTCAAAATATCCAATATTTATTCTGTAAGTTAGAAAATTGTTTGTTTTGCGCACATACACGACGATTGTATGAAATGCTTTATAGTTTGAAAGTACATTATAACGGGTTTGACGATTATTTAAATACTCTTACTGTAATTATTTATCACGATAATCCGTTTTTATTATGTGGGCTATATATTGTGTAAAAATCTAGCCAATTTTAAATATCTAATGACGATATCATAGTAAAGTAGAATTTGTTTGATATACTTCTACTGTAATTATATAGTGTTAAAACATTCAATTTTTATTCTGTATGTTAATAAACTGTTTCATTTACACGTATATGTTACGAGCGTGCAAACGTTTAGCCATTTTTAAAAATTCTTTAGTTTGAGTTTTATGACATCGCATCGGGTTAGAAATTGATTGATATACTTTTACTGTAATTATGTATTATCATAATAATCCATTTTTATTCTGTAAAATATAGTTTTTAATTTCCACATATATTTTGCGAATGTGTCAACATCTAGCCGTTTTGAAACGCTTTCTAGTTTGAAATTGCATTATATCGCAATTATACGTCATCCAAAAGACTTCATTTTTATTCCATAGGCTAATGAATTGTTTTACTTTGCACGTATCCACTGCGCCTATGGAAACGCTTAGCCATTTTAATATCTAAGCAATATTATCCTGGGTCTATCTCCACGATATCGATATATTAATATTATTATATCTAGCTTAAATTTAGAACTTTATATACTTTTATGATTTATTGCAAGACAACCGAGCCATTACTTTTAAAGTAAGTACAGAATAAAGTAAAAATTGCATAAAAAGGCAACAATAATATTTTCTGTCTTTCTTCACGAGACAGGTAAAGCCATAACAAATTATATTTCATCTGCGAGGTCCATCAATTACGTCAAGATCTTTTCTTTGCAACGGCACTCCAAATGCACTTTTAACTAATTGACTGGGCTCGAGACACTAATTAAAAGAATAAATATATAATATTTGAACCAATATACTTATCAGACCGCATGTAAATTAACGATTGATGCTTTTAAACTTCTTTTCCATCAAAATAACATAAATATTTCATTAGTATTGGTTTGTGGAGAGGACTCTTATGTTTACCCGCGTAAAGGTTATCTCAGACGTAGTTACACATGTTAAAGAAATATGGAATTATGAAATTTGCTACTGCAAGAATTCTTGAGGATAAGAACCTGGTAATATATATTAAATACATGAAAGCGTGGTAGTTCCTATTAGCTCTGTCACTGCAGAAACCCGTGGAAGAATGAATTAGAGCAAAATGAAGGAACTCAAGAGGATACTGTACAGTAGGCCTACAGAACCATGACAGGTGTACTTGAGCAACCAAAGCTGAAACGTTTATAAGATTTGGAGAAAATATAACGAAATATAAAAAAAATGCTTTTGCTTAATATAATATCAGACAGAAAAAAGGTTACTGGAACAGATGGTTGCAGACCAAATAATGAAATCTTATGAAATGCTGATGGTAAGAAATTGTCTAGGGGAACCAAAACATTAAACAAAATAAAAGCTTAAAATGGCAATAACACACCAGGACATCAGAAAAATGTCACAGGTTTAAAGGAAGCTATACATCAATGAACTAAGCCCGTAACAGGTAGGCCTATTAATGACGATGAAGACTGGGCCAAATATTCTGGAATTAAATGCAACTCTAAAAGAAAGAATGCAGACAAGAGTCGTTAATTATATAGAGAGAGAGAGAGAGAGAGAGAGAGAATGTTTAACTGCTAAAGACTATAAAGGGTAAAAGTAAAAGTTGAGGGCATTAGGACACCCAACCAAAGAGATAAGAAGATTCATAATAAAGGTAATGGATACGTAGTAAAAATTAAGTGCTCTCAAGATGAACTCTCTAGTACCAATGCAGTGCACCTACTCAAGTAGCCTGTTCACAGTTTAAAACCACTTATTTTTTCCTAAGATTCCTTTCCTCTGAACTCTTTCTACTCCTACTACTAGATGCCAACTGACTACATTCTATGTACTCTTTGGATGAAGGAAGAAAGGAATACATGAATTTTTTGTTTTTCTCCTTGGGTAAGTCTGCACAGGGTCTTGTGCAAAATGCATTAGTTTACAGAATGCCCAAAGAGTCTGTGGGGGATAACAGGTGAGTGGTGCAGTGTAACACAGAGTACGCCAGCATAGTAAGTGACAGTATATAACAAAGCAAGTGTACACCTACCAATAAATTTTGCTCTTTCACTCCGTCAATTTATATTCTTGATTTTGCTGTTGGGTGAGATTAACCTGCCAAGGAGTCTTCCGTGACGCAAGCCATCTCGACATCTGACACCTGGAAATCAGTTCCTCTAGAGTTTAATTGACTCTAGAGGGACCCTCAAAATTAGCAAAAGGTACTGGAAAATTGTTTAAAAAATACTCAGTTCTATGATCCGCTAGATATACTTTTAACCAACTTGTGTTTATCCACTAGCCAAAACCTAAGGTTTATAAAAAATAAAATTCCACTCTCTTGTTGGTTCTCTTGGTCACAAGACTCAGAGTCCGAGGAACCAGCAAAATATACTCATAAAATGTCTTTCTGGATGATCTGAGAATTAACCAGTCACTTAAATAGCACGTTCATTGATGCAGTGACCTTTAAATGCTAGGGATAAGGAAAAAATAGGACTTTCATGTTAAGAAAGGGAGCGAGCGACTTGTATCAATCGTGACCGTATGTTTTTTCCTGAATTAGCATAGACTGATATAACTACTTTTATCTCAGATCCTTATGCATTATACACAATTTTTCTGCACGTTGGTCTTGCATAATTCTTATGCATTTATGAGTACTGTACACATCTATTCAGTGGCAAGCCTTTGTAACTCTAAACATGTAAATCTAAGACAAAATTCGCCATTCAAGCCTGTGTGATCTAATTTTATATGAGTCTACAGCTAACCATATTTGTAGATAGGGAAAGACTGCTAAACTGTGGAATGTTGCAATCTGAGCACCCAAGAGAAGTAGGTGGACATTGGTAGCTACTGAATGGTACAGCCAGTATGTATATATATCAGGAAAAATTATGGAGGCCAATTTGTGAAAGGCTCACCATACAATAATAGAGCCTACACTTCACTGGAAGGAGACTGAGTTTGAAAGTCTTGAAAGGCACTAAGCAGTTTTCCCCCCCCTTCTCTGGGCATCAGCCCTGACCTTTTTGGGTCAACACAGTTGATCCTGACCGGCATCTAGGACCTCAGCAGATCAGATTAAAATTTTGTTGGATAAAATTCATCCATTGACCTCAGCAGCTTCTGAAATTGTCTTTGGGATTATCAGGCCTCCTGAGTAATCCTGCATGTCAACAAAGGAATCTACACATTCTGACCATTCTGAAATACAGTACCCAAGATGTCATTTTGAATCTCTAGGAGAAATGAGTGGGTTTCTCCAAGAAGTCTTCTTTGAAAACAGAGCAAGAGGAGTTTCACTTATCCTGATCACCTCAACAGTGGTAAAGACAGCACTTACTTCCTAGCATTCCACATCTTGGTTTCTCTCAGCTTGGAAGCTCCTGGCATCTGACTCCTACAAAAACGAGGGTTATTCACTCCTTGCATAAGAAAACAGTCTACTGTAAAATAATCTACATCCAGGGATTACCTGAATCACTCTCATGCTCCAGTGCATAAGAAAAAAGTCTACTGTAAAATAATCTACACCCAAGGATTACCTGAATCACTCTCATGCACCTCTGGAGCACTTTACATCCCTATCTCAACTGGATGAGATCCCTTGATGAGAAGTCATGGGCTATGGGCTCATGAAACCCAAACGATCACCAAATGACGTTCTGTGATTCAGTGATCGAGTTATGTTAGAAGTCCTTGGTATTGAGATAATGCACACAGACTTTATGTTTTCAGGGCACTCGTTGAATTGTGATTCCTTGACGAGTCTCAACAGCTCAACAATTTCACTCAATCTTTAATTCTTGGAGATGTGACGGTTCTGAAGTGCTTGATATCTAATGGATGCTCAATGTATTAAAAAACCCCAGTGAACCACGAGTACTTGACGTTTCCTGGCTTTCCAGTGTCTAATGTAAGTCCAATGTCTTAAAAGATTTCTGGTCCCATGGGTAACTAATGTTCTATGAGTACCTCCATTTAAATGAGCACTTGACATCCCTTGGATGTGCAGTTATTTATAATCACCTTGGTTCCTGTTACTCATTTAAAGGATGTGGGATTCTGCCTGGTCTCTGTGTTTAACTGATCGCATCATTACTGGTTAGTGCTCCAGTGTTCCAACCCTTAAGTTAATGGAAGTACTATCTCATCAGTTGTTCAGAAATAGGCCCACTGGTCCATGGAGCAACAACAGCATGTATCGCACTCAAGCTAGGGCAAGCTCTGTTGACTCTGACATGATGAGGCACAGGCAGGTACAACAAGGTAAGGTAAACAACCAAATGTACATAAATAAATACCATACAGTACTACAGCCTACATACAAGTCGCTGGTAACCACACAATACGCACATCACACGTAAAAGTAAAATCTTAAAATTCTCAAAATTTAAAAAAATTAACAATATCAAACAAATTTACAAAAGAATAAAAGGTTAAACACAAGCAGTGAACACTAAGCAATAAGAAGGCTAGTGCAGAACTGCGTCACATACAGAACACGACTCTTCCAGCATGACAGGTATGAGAAAACTGATGAACTACACAAAAATTTCCCAAAAATAAACCAAAACACAGTAAAATGTAAAATGAAAAAAGAAATCAGTGAATACTCACAGTAGTGGCTTTACTTTCTCTTCCCTCATATTTATTTATCTATCAACTTTTCCTAGGACTTGTCTCTCTTTCTCTGCAGGCTGATATACCCTTTGGAGTCCTCCTAAGCCTATAGTCTGTTGACTCTGTCCATAAGGATTTTTAGCTGAAGTTTTAATGAAAGAAAGAAACTCACAGGGGCCAGGTATGCAGCCAGCTCCCAATACACGCAACATTCAGTTACATTAATCCCATTTAACCCAGGTAAAATTATAACACAAACAAAAATAACCACAAACAATGGCATTTATAATGATAAATGACGACACAAAGTGCTCACGTAAGGCATAATATTGAGAGAGCGATGGAATGGTGACATCTGCCATGGATTCACAATGAAGAAGCGAAGGTGAGCATCATCTACATATCTGGACATGTGGACTCGGGAAGCCCTCGCAATCTTGAACACTTTAAGACGGCCTTGGCGGAAAAATTCTAAGATACTCCCAAGATGTTGGCAACACTCTTGCTTGAAATGGATGGAAATACAGTTGCAACTAAACTTAACAGACCCTTTTGGAGTGTGGCCTTTCTGATAAGTAACAAAGTCCGTTGAGTCATAGATACCCTCTATATAGCCCGCACTTGAATTATTTCTGTTATCTTACAGCTAACAGCAATTCCGCACAGTGCCTAATCTATAATCTACGGGTACATTTAACATTCAATGTAAGAGATATATCTAACACATATTACATCTAAAATGTGGCATTGGGAAAAATAACCACAATATGGTAGGTGATAAGCACAGAAGTCCACTAAGTTGGGGCCATTACTTTCAGAGCATAAAAAATGGATATTCAGATTTAGCCATTACAGAGGTACTACATAGGTTTACTGTGGTACAGTATCTAAAAAAAATAAATGTGTAACTTGTTACATCATATATCATCACCTTAGTACAAAGTTTCTTGAAACAAGACATGACGAATAAAGGAGTCGAGACAAGAAAAAAACCAATACAATTAATCTGACAGTTTTATTCTGCTAAGCTTACAAATAACAAGAAATAATCTATTCGTTTATTGTACTCAGCACTGCAAAAGACGTGTAAATTATTCTTCAAGCTTAAGGAAAGCATATCTTTGGTCAGAACTCCTCAAAATCACTCAATGCCCCACGTTAAACAACCCTTCACACATTCCAGCTGACATGTAAACACAAAATCATACAACTTAGAAAGGCATAATGTTCTACTATTGAGCAGTTATGTAAATGGACAGCAGGACGAATACAACACCATTTAAAGATGTGGATTGGTTACCTTTCTCTGGAATTTGTAACAAAAAAGGACTTCACATATATTATTTCAACAGCAAGACGTATCACACTGTTCAATGTTCCCGTTTCCTTCTAATACCTCTGGCATTTTACATAACCCTAAAATCCCTCATTCAATACAACATATAAGCCAACAGGACAACACTATCCTCAATTCTTCACTATATGCTCACTTGACACACTCGCCTAGACTTTTCAGGCAAGAAACACTGAATGTCATCTTTACTATGTACACAATTTTCATAGAATTTTATTTGGGTTTCCAAGAATCTTATCAAACCTTGACACTAAAAGTTTACCAGAGGGAGACTTTCAAAGAGTGGATGAACAGTTCACAGGGAATAATTATACTACTCTTCATTAATCCATGTACATATAATTTTACTATCAAATCAGCCATTTCCAGTTTTTAAGCAGTGCATTATGTTCTTCCAGATATGAACTCCAACAGCTCACATTGTGGCATAAATCATATCTTGTAGTAGCAAAATTTCCGGATTGCTAAACTTCCAAAGCCTTGAAATTTATGTACACAAAGAATTGTTATAAGCTAGGCAACAAAGTAAACTAATTTTCCTCGATTATGCCTCTCAAGAAGTTTGGAAACAACTTTTCTCAAAATTAGTCCCAATATAAAAGTACTCTACTAAATGCTACACTACTGGAAAACTCAGAAAATTTACGATGCCATAAAAAATATATAATAAAAGGCTAAAAGTATGTTATATGCCCTGTTTAATTCTGCCTGAACTGGTAACTAACAGATGTGAAGTTTGAAACCAGAGGAGTAACAAGATATTCTTCACAATTATGGAGAGAGATTTGTATTGCATGAAAGTTGTTTTATACAATAACTTGGCCATATCTATGATAAAGATAAAATCATTCATACAAATTAGTTAAAATTACGATGATTTTTTAAAGCCTCTGCAGAACACTGCCCTAAAGTTTACAGTGCTAGAGGGCTAGTTACAGGAATTTGTTTTTCCATGGAAAAAAAATTATACTACTTTAATTACAGGTTGAATTGTTCAGAATCTATTGCTTCAGTCTTGACTTTTCAGACGAATGATAAGGATGATTTTTATCATCATACAGTTTCACCAGATCACTTAGTTACTTTTCGAGTCTCTTTTTCAAAGGGCTGGCCTGAATAATTCATTCTTAAATAAGGGGCAAAACTAGAGCAATTCAAAGAGTAGTAGGACAGGTAAGATGTTTGAGTTTTAGTTGCAAAATATGTTTTACAGTTAATGTTATGCTGAATTTTATGCACATAGAGGCTGGAGTGTGTTGGTGCATTTCACATAGGCCCAACAATGGGTTAAATGAGTCCATCTGATCTCAAGAAGGGGTCACTGGTTTAAAAGGGGATACAAACAAAACGCTACAGAAACTCCTGACCGTGAGTCACAAATTCTTTGGCATTGACAGTACAGCAATAAATATCCTAATTTCCATTTAAAATATTGACAAAAACACCCTAATTTTCCTATACAATATTGACAATGGTCTAACTTCTAATATATGCAGTAAGATTCAAATGAAGTAGCTGCCCAATATCCATTAATGAATCCAAGGACGAATCAGTTTCTACTTTAAAAAGGACTGCAACAAAATATAGGAACAGCGTTGTGGTACGCTTCAAGTCCTCACTTAATAACAAACTACAAAGTTTAAAAACTATGCATATTCTAATACATACTTTGAATTAAAAAAAAAAAACTTGGCACTTAATCCAGACCTGGTTTCATGCCTTGCTAACATGTCAAACATGAGGGAATACTTGACTGTTCTATTCCAGTTTTCTGTACCAGTAAGTTCATTTCATCCAATAGCACATATAAAAAGTTGGTGTTTGGTTTCCCTGGTATAATACCAGAGTCAAATAGCATTTACAAATATGACTGGCCACTGTGGGAAATCGTAGTTTTGGTCGTATTATTGTTTTCCAAATCACAATATTGAAATCCGTCAACTTCGTATCCTTGTCAAGATATCAAGACCATAATATTGTAATAATCAACATACCAGTCACTCACTGAACAATATGAAAAATAATGCCATTTTTCTCTTCATCAGTTGCCTAATGGTCTTACTGGAGGCTCACATACATAAAAGGATATAATTTGAAAGCTTTACCTTAATACAAAACTCTACGCTCATTACATGGTTAATAACCTGAAGTCTTATAACATGTGCATAGCTGATAACTCTTTTACAACTTTCAAAGTTGATAAACCCTTTTATTATTAGTATACTGTTTAATATACTTACCAATATACTATCTTGCAGAGGGTTAAAAGTGGTCAGTGGTCTGGATAAACTATAATAAGAATAATGATTCTTCTTCCTTTTGAAAATACACCACACAAAAGTCTTAACAGTAATGAGCTAAAAAAACTGGGTACATATGGCACTGTATTATGTTCACATAAAACAATCAATTTCTCTGGAAAGTTGCTCTTTGCTGCTTCAACATATGGGAACTGAAATGGTCTTCCTTACACCTAATATATGTAAAGTTAAAATAATGTTAAAAAAAATCACAGCACATAAAGCACTATCAACCAGCTGATGGACAGCTATAATTGATTCTTCGTTATGTCTCAATTACTAAATTAATTCAACAACCAGAAGGTTCTTGATCTTAATGTTAGATTGTTAGATCCAGTTAACTGTGTACAAACTATTTAGACGCCTTTGCTTCATACACAAACACACAAATCACGACTATGAATACCTTTCTTCAACAGTCTCACCTGTTTTACCTACTTACAAATTCAAACTACCATTAACTTAAATATACTGCATGGCTATTTCATTGGGAGGCCAGAGTTCTGGTTTCAAATAACTATTAATAACTTTAATGTGTCACTGGTGGTAAGAAATTTTAATATTCTTTTATTTTTTACCAGATTCATTATTCAAAAATTTTGCCATTTCTCAATGTAAGTGGGATTAAAGATGCTAAACAATTACTTGCAGAAGAGCAGTAGTTGCAGCTTTGGCTGCTAGAGGTTACTTTCCTAAATGCCAATGTGAAAAGGGACCCAACATATTTCTGCATAAACACCCGCTTCACATAATTTGTGAAACGCAAACTCTATATTTGAAAACCTACAGTTATTGTTAATGATAAGAACGCTTCAACAAGACCATAAAACCGTGTTCCTACACTCTCCTTGGGACCCTCCCACAGAATTTGTTCTGAAGTGAAAGGTGAAAAGAACCCGGTAGAGTTAACGAAGTTGTACAATTAAGAGGGAAGAGACTAAAGGGATTATGCAAAGTAAAAAAAAAAACAAAAACAGAAAGCGGTGCAGCTGGGGTCAAAGAGGGAACTGCACAACCACCACTGGCGAGGAAGTCTGAATGACATAAATGGCCTAGACATACCAAGAACAGAAAAAGTTTATTTGAGCAAAGAATATAATTGTAATCACTTTCCTTTTTTTTAAGTCAAGGACAACAGAGAACAAGTAAATCGCTGCTAATCATGGCATGAAACATACAAAAGATGTCTGTGCCCACTGAGCAGGAAAACAGCCACTCATCCACAAAGGTCAATGCAGTGTGGATGAGTTACCATCCTTGCAGTTACCAGATGCAGAGAAATCTTTGTGCCAAGGTCATTTGTCAGCAGAAGATGGTATATGAAAGCAATACATACAAAGTACAACCCAGAAAATATCCTCATAAAGGAATACAATTTGTGCATCATCTTCCCAGGGAATGCTGGAAACTTGACTTAAGACCTGCTACTTGAAGAAAAGAAGTGTGAAAAATTACAGAAGATGACTCCAAGTCTGAATGCAGCTGCAGCAGCAATTACCTTTAAATACTACAGCACTATCAGAATCTCCTGATAAATACTATTATTACTGTACTGTTACTATTATCATCGTTATCATTAGTTCAGCCAGACCACTGGTGCTAACTTAGGGCCAATGGAAGAGTAGGATACTTTACTACAAAATCTCACAAATGAAACTGAACCCACACGAGGATGTCAACATTCGAAGCACTCAAAATTTAAATTTACGTCAGTTCATGTCACCCTTTTCAGAAACAAAACATTCTATAAAGCTGCAATGGAGAGCACAAGCTCAATAAACAACGAATCTTCCTCTGAATGAATTGCTGTCGTCTGGGAATGCGTAAATGAATGTGGAAAAATGAAAAACGAGACAATAAGCAAAACAACTTGCTGAAGAGAATGAAATGTACAGAAAAGGGCTGAGAGATGAAGATATGAATGAGAGGCTGAAAGCAATAAGCAAGATGTCATATTGATTTACGGTTTCACACTGCACTCTTATGTGAAAATAACCGTTAATGATAAACATTTTGACCAAAGCACATTGTCAAATATCTTGATTCACATACTTAGTTGGGGCTGACCACAGAATTTGACTTATATATAATTAACTTATGAATGTTTCTTGGTAAGCTAAAAATGAAGCCAAACAAATTAAACTAAGACTATAAATAACACCATACGTTTGAGGGTTGGGTATAGTGCATATTCATGAAACTCGAGACTATAATTAACACCATGTGTCTGAGGGTTTTGGGTATAGTGTATACACAAGCACAAGGTTTTGACATATCTCGACCTGTTTGTGAATATACAGCACTGTATACGCAAATACTCAAACTTGTGGTTTCTTTACATAACGGATTCGACACTGGCCTTACGGAAAAGGGAGAGCTACTGTAGTTTCAGCGCTCTCTTTCAAGTCCCCAAATACACCAGAGGTTAAAATAACGTACCAACACTCAGTTAAAAATGCAAATCACAGTGTGTTTTGTAATTCAAAAAATCCAAACAATATTGTGAAATAGAAATTTCACTATGCAACAGAAAGTCTATAAAACAATTTGGTCTAGCTGTAACAAGTCACTCCCAAATAATCCTTCCACAATTTCCTCTCTTCCCTAAGTGTGTAAACAGACAGATGGACGGATAGGCGTAGGTAAAGACAGAAATATGTTCACCTCATATGGCATCCTTAAAATAGCCGGAGCACATGAAGACAATATTTTGTAAAGAACATTACTACAACCGACACACAATTTGTCTTTATTTTCACAAAATATATCGTAATTAACTCATGCTGAAGGTGTTAATTTCCAATTCATTATTTTCGTACTGTGAGCATGCTGTTTTTTTTTCATTAAAACTAGATGTTTTCTTTTATCAAAATATATATAATATCAAGTGTTATTAAAGATAATTAATGTCAGTAAGTCATTTTTTTAATAAAACCCTCAGCAGCTTACATTATACAAGATCACTAAAATATCTATATAACTGTTAAGTATGTACAACAGCTTCCATACTCAAAATACTGGAATAGGAAATCATTAAAAACACAGGGACATCTTAAATAGTAACAAGACGTGTACAAGAACATGTGCGGAGTGGTTTTCATGAAACTGAATCCCACTCTTTTTGTAAAGACTGGAGATATGCTGTAAACAACACCAAACTTTTGTTCCAACACTGGACTTTGTGCTTTTAGCACCAACAAAATCATTTGCTCTTAATCATTCTTAAGACACTGAGCATAGCAAAGAAAAAAAAAACCTCATCTTTTATACCAATTCCAAACTACTGTATAAACCTTTGAGAAATATTCCGGATACAGACCCTTTTGACATCGACACGCGTTCTATTCGACCTTTTTCGAAGCCATTCTCTTCTGGTGCTCCCTCTCGACAATTCTGCCGAAACTCCAGAGGTAGAAAGCGGACACCGAACGGAACAACCCACTGAGGAATACCTGTAATTAAATCAGAGTCACTAGCTTTCATCCAAAACTATTCGTTAGTAAAATTAATCTGAATATTATTGAATGTTTTCTTTGTTTTACTACATGCAATCTTAATTTTCTTCCAGTGGCTGTCTGATTTGTGAAAATTTGGTTATAAGTCCAAGCCCTGGGGTATTTTCAGCCATTCAGTGCTTAAGGTGAAAAGAGGGAGTTGGAGTGTTGGAACAGCAAGATGGAAGAAGGAAGTACGAACAGAAGTAAAGTAACTGTTATGATTTGTCAGAATTATAAATAAAGTAATGACTGTCAATTCAATGTCTGTATGAGGCTCCAGTACCCATGGCCATCCTGTCAAAAACCTGTGTTTCAATCACTTGTCGCTAGCCCACAGGTGTAGTTTTTTTCATGTCCAATAAGACGCACTAACACTAAATCCTTAACAGGTAGATTATCTTTGCCAAAAACAAAGAAAGACGCAAGAAAGAACATGGTCCTTTTGACTGGTTGTTAGCAAGAAAGTTTCTTGAAGTACTGTACTGTATTCTTGCCATTGTTAAGACAAAGTTATAACATTTGCTTCAGTAAAGCTACGTCCAGTGTTTCTTTGGCATTTTCATGTATTTTTTTGTTGATAAAAAGCAGAAATACAGAGTGGAAAACTCACCTGAGAAAAGAACGAAAGAGCGTCTGTTACCGGTCCCATACCTGCACACAGGGTAGTGAGCAGGTATCCTTCGAAACCATTTGTTGTGAAGAATTTACCAACAAGTGCATCCTCCACTAGTTTGTGAGCCACTTCTTCAGCCTGAAACAATAGCAGAAAAACAACTTTGTTTAATCAATACTAGTAACTTGAAATAAATCTTGTCATTTCCAAGAAAACGAGAAGAAAGGGATCTGACTTGTCTGAATTTTTAAATACTGTGCTTTGGATACTGTCAAAGATGAAGCTCACATAATAGAACAGGCCAAAAGAAGGGTACTGCCCTGATCATCCCATTGCACTCCAACCATATTTCTAAACTTTACGTAGTTAAATCCCTTCAAAATCTTATTCATTGTAAAACAAAAACAAAACAAAAAAGATTAGAAAATACATCGAAACAAATTATCACAGTTTTTCATCTGGTTCACATAGAATACAAAATTCCCTTTGCGCACCAGCTCTCAAAAGTTTGATAGTTGCCTGAACCACGGTGCATCAAAACTACTAACCTTGAACAACCCTGCAGCCTCAGATATGAGTTGAGTTTCAATTGGTTTGGTCTTGTTTTCTTCCTCAAATCCTGGAGTGTCTGTATCTGGGGGACAGCAAACTGTCACTGTGATGTTGTAGGGTTTCACCTAAAAAATAAAAGGTTACAGTTCACTATAAATCAAACTCATTAACAATTCTTTAATTGTCTATGCTACCAAAAGCACAATTTTGCAGACTGATTCCAATTAAAAAATATGAACATGTGCTACATATTTATAGAATGGAAAGGTCATCAGCTTCAGATCTTTTTTAGGGTCAGAAATATCCTTTAAACTTGAAACCCTAATTTTAACAAAATCACAAAAACTTTAATTGTCTATGCTACCAAAAGCACCATTTTGCAGACTGATTCCAATTAAAAAATATGAATATGTGCTACATATTTATAGAATGGAAAGGTTATCAACTTCAGATCTTTTTCAGGGTCAGAGATATCCTTTGAACTTGAAATCCTAATTTTAACAAAATCATGAAAACTCTGAAAATCAATGATACAAGACTTTCTTTGAACTTAAAGATGGCTAGTGAAAGCAAGGAATGCTTCTCTTCAACAAAAGTAACCATGAACCTTTCATAATTGCTGTGTTTAAGTTTCATATTCAATCTTTGATTTGTAAATACAATACCAAATTAAGCAACGGTGTATTATACAGCAATGGTAACAATAACTTTATCATTATTAGCATGGGATACCTGTCCATGGACTAGTTTCATAAATTAGACAGTGGCATCTGAGACTATCTTTTGAATAAAGTTGTTAGTTCATCGATGGAAGAATTAAAATTTCAAGTGAAATCAGTTAACAATCAGTTAAAACTCTGGACATGACTAACAACGTGTTATTGAATCTCCAACAATAAAACTGTGCAGTTATAAAATCACGAAAATGAGTGGAAAGATATTTAAAAGTTGTACAATATAAGCCATCATAAACTCATATCTACATCAATTGGACTCTACTAATAAGGGGGTAACTTTAAATTGTCAAACCCTATTACAATGCACATCACAGAAGGTGCTTTCACATTAAAACATGCCTTCGTATAACTCTTACCTCCATATGGAGGGCTTCAGCTAACTTGATGAGGGCTCCCTTGGCTGCTGCATACGCAGTAAAACCATAGAGGCCCAGCAAACCACCCTGGGAAGATGTAAACACTACTATTCCCTCTTCCTGTTGCTTCATACTCCGGACGACTTCTTGCGTGATGAAGAAGGAGCCCAAGAAGTTGACATCCATCATAGACTGGTAATTATTTAAAAAGAAGGGGGGAAAAAGGGTTACTTGACTGCAGTAATATGCAAGGTAACCTACAAATCAGTGCCATTCAATAAATCATATGATCTGGAGCAAACTGGCCATCTGTGTGTGAATTCTTGTGGATTTACTCCAAACATATTCACAAGACATACAAAACCTCCTACCTTGACTAGCTGCGGCGAGAGATCTTCAAACTTCTGGGCACGGGCAAAACCAGCGCAGTTGACCAGCATGAATACAGGGCCTAAGCTCGCTTCGGCATCTTTGACAACGGTGCATGCAACTTCCGCATTACTCCCCAGATCAGCTGTTGACAATTTGTTTTAATATTAGTACCACAGCAACAATCAAATAATATTGTCCACAATGAAGGAAGATTAAGTTTGACAGACCCTAAGTCTGCTTTTGAGAGAGAGAGAGAGAGAGAGAGAGAGAAGAGAGAGAGAGAGAGAGAGAGAGAGAGAGAGAGAGAGAGAGAGAGAGAGAGAGAGACAGGCAGAAATAAGGGTAGATAGGTTAGATGGGCCTTAAGTCTGCTCATGGAGAGGGAGAGAGAGAGAGAGAGAGAGAGAGAGAGAGAGAGAGAGAGAGAGAGAGAGAGAGAGAGAGAGAGAGAGAAGAGAGAAGGGTAAATTAGGTCTGATGGAACTTAAGTCTCTAGAGAGAGAGATGGACCTTAAGGTCTGACAGACCCTAAGTCTGCTTTTGAGAGAGAGAGAGAGAGAGAGAGAGAGAGAGAGAGAGAGAGAGAGAGAGAGAGAGAGAGAGAGAGAGAGAGAGAGAGAGAGAGAGAGAGAATTGTTTTTTAATTACCTGAGAAAAACTGAACTTTCCCTCCACTGGAGACGCTTGAAATCGTTCCCTCCACTTCTTCTTGTGCCTTCTGAAGATTGGCAACATTCCTGGCTACCAGAGTGACCGATGCTCCTCTCCGCGCCACATCGTTTGCAACACTCAAGCCAATTCCACTAGAGCCACCAGTTATCTGAAAGATTACACAAGTGAATGAAGTGACAGACAGAACAGAATGGAATATAGAATTTAGGCCACAGGTCAAGTGCTGGGACCTATACGGTCATCCAGCTGAAAGGGAAATTAACAGTAAAAAAAGGTCTGAAAGGTGTAACAGGAGAAAAATCTCGCACTTGCACTATGAAACAATTGTTAGGGTGCAGTAAAAGTAATAAGAGCAATTGCAGCTGGGGGCTGAAGGATACTGCAAAGAACCTTAGGTAATGCCTACAGTGCACTGCATGTGGTGCACTGACGGCACTAGCTCCTACGGGGAATGAAGCGAGAGATTATTTCTTGTTTCTTAAGACATGAAACATCCAACAAAACCTGATACAATAATGACTTGGCTTCATTTAAATGTCTGCAGGTTGATTTTCAAGAAATAACCATCTCAGAATTGTGGCGTCAGTATTATTGCACAAAAAATAAACAAGAGAAGTCTTTTGTGATTACATTATTCCATTTATAATAGTAAGGTAAATCAACTGGGAAGTTTTCAAGACAACCAAAATATTCAAGTTAAGACTTTCATCACTTTATTTCTCATTTTTAGTAATTTTTTAACACAGTGTTCTGGCTTATGTTGTTTTCCGGCTTACGTCATGCTTTAGGAACGGAATCCCCAACGTAACCCAGGGGCTGCCTGTCTCTTACAGCTAGCAGTAATTCCACATAGTTCCTATCATAAACTAACCTGCGCTTTACACTTGACATTCAATCTAAGAGATTTATCAAAAAGTTGATCGCATCTGAAATGGTGGCACAGCAAAAAATAATCATAAAAACATAAGTGATATGTAGTACACATCTGGCTAAGTTGAAATACTACTCAGGATTTCCATGCAAAAATTTCCCCAAACTAAGAAAAGAGTACCATTCAAGAACCTAAATAAAAAAAAAAAGTGTGAAAATTATGCAGCACAGGTTGACAAGACCCCTTAACCAGCAGTGATGTGAGGTACCTGACCCAATTAAATATTCATTAGCAAATGATACCTTTTTAATTAGTTAAAATATCTGAAAGATAGTCTGACACCTTGTACTGTATAAGACAAATGTCTACATTTACATAAAAACACTTTCAAATCTAAACTTAATGCCAAAACTCAGTAGCACTTAAGTAGAGTTTAATAATCTAAGTAACCTAAGGGAACTAATGAAGTTCCTACTAATGCATAGATAACTTATGCTATGCTTTCATTAGTATTATTGCTCAGAAATGAACCCTATTCATATGGAACAAGTCTACAGGGGCCACAGACTTGTAATTCAAGATTATAACGAATATGATGTTCACTTGACAGAAGTAACACAAGGTAATAGGAAATACAAAAAGTTGAGATCAGTTATTAGAAAAGAAAAAATAAATGAACAAAATTATCAATACAACGATAAAAATATAAGTAAATTATTAAAACACAAGGTGAATTGTTTTGTGGCAGTATTACACTACATTTTCACTTGAACTTTTGAGGTTCTAATTCCACAACAGCAGGCTACGAAAAACTGTAATTTTATTATCAGCAATATTCTAAATCATATCTAAATAAATGATCTGAGGAATCCTACTTAAAAGATTAAGGAATTTAATATGAGAGATTCTAACAAGTCCATACATATTTTACATACAGTACTTTTCTATGAAAAAACTTAAAAAAAAATAAACTCACCAAAACATGTTTCCCTTTAAGGTCACGCTTCTTGGTGGAAAAGATGTTGGCAATGGTAACAACGGCCACGATGACCATCGTCACTCCTATATACTCCAAGTAGCAACATAAACTCATTCTTCAGGTCCCTGCAAATGTTGATACAAACCATTATTAAGGATAGCTTCCTGTCACATATCACTGGCTAACCCAGTACAGCGAAGGGAATACAGTATTTTGGGCATTCCCGATAACAGACCCACATTTACCAGACATGAATAATTTAAGTCAAAGCATTCAGTAATCGTAATGTTCAGGATGTTTTTGTCTCGAGTGTACGGCAACAAAGTTTTATCCTTTATACCACTCTTCACAAAGCGAATCCCACCAAACATCATGGAAAACATCATTCGATCAGTTTGCAAATATCATCATACTGCAAATCCAAAAACCCAACTGCAATTTGTGAAAACTGCCTGGTGGCCATTGCATAATGTTGCAAAGTTTGGCTTCTTATATTTTATAAAGCACTTTGAAGCAAGAGACATATCAATTATTTAAGGTAAAACTTTTAAGGTAAATAAATAGCCACACTAGCCTAAGTGAGCTATAATTCATGGCTCTCTGGGTCAGGTAGAATCCAGTGCACTATGCTGTACTTTGCTCCTAAAGTTTACAGCCCTCAAGGTCATGTTAGATTCTGTAATTCTCAGGGAATGCCTGACCATGAAAGATTCAGCATTGTAGATTAGGTTAGAATTCATCCCTGTATTTTACTATATATTTAAGTCCAGAAAGTTCAGGATGGGATGTATCCCAGTAACTCCTATTCCCAATTTGTTGGTTACGGACCACATGAATAAACCATATGTATTCCCAACTGTTTGTCTTATAATTTATATTTCTTGCCATTCCTTAAATTGCAATACATTTGTTCCTGCTTTTTTCACACCAAAAAATCCCTGTTTCTAAATGAAGTCCGCTCCATAATTATTATATGCATGTGGGGCAGGAATACATGAAAATGAGTAGCTATACCAAGAAGAAGACCAATGATAATGGTCAAAAACAAAACAAAAGATGACCTGCTGAAAAAAGGTAAAACTAGAGACTAATAGCCTACTGCTACCCTCTAGTTTGGTAGAGGGTTAACTACCAGTTTAGGTGCAAACCGGGCGCCATTTTTAGTGCCAGCCTCTTTCCAGTTGACGACTGGTGTGAATCAGGCCGCAGCAGTAGCCTGGAGTTTTACCCTGGAAAATGTGTCAAGTGTTTTGTAAGAATATGTATAAAATTTCCAGGTATTGATATATTTGGCTACTTCCTAACACAATGCATAGACTGCACATTTAACTACTGCTTATCTTATGCTTTAGGTATTTATACCATTACTGTATGATTTGGTTTGCTTTTATGAAATTTAGGATGTCAAGTCAAGTGCTGTGAAAAGAGGAGTTAGTGTGGTTGGGGAGCAGGATAATGAGATCCATAAATAAATGAGATGAAGTACAGTAACAGGATCTAAGGGTGACACTGGGAGATAGGCTAACCCAACAGTTGCACCAAGAAGTAATAATTAGAAGGGTTGGACAGCTTAAAATTAGAGAGAGGACATGAGAATGGAGGTAAATTAAAATGCATGAAATGGGTGCAGTATATGTATAGGAGACAGCTGCACGAAGATATCGTTTATTAATAAATTTGCAGGCAAACCAATATAGAAAAGGAAGTATAATATGCAATATAGGTGGAATCATTTGAGAAACTTACTGAGATGAGAAATTTGCCATCTTCTGTTAAGTTCATTCCCTAGGGGCTGGAACTAGCCTATGCATGGCAGAAGCTATACAGGATGCCATGTTCAGTACCAGCCCATCAGGGATTAAAGTAAAATTAGAGGCAAAAGACTGTCAATTTCTTGGTATAACTGAAGACTACTATAGCAGCCTGGTTCCCGCTGGCCAGAGACCATAACATGTATTTACTGCTTTCTGCTAATGTTAGTGTTTATATTTATGCCTTTTGTTTGTGTTTACGATACTTACAGTCTTTTGTTTATGTTTTTACATTCAACCCCAAGAAACTGGTACTAAACATGGCACCCATTTTGCACAAACTGGTAGTTATCAAGCCAGAGGGGCATGGTCGTAGTCTTCAGTTTTACCAATTGGTAGAACTAAGGGGTTGATCTGCATCAGGTATTATCTTGGAAATTTACTTTTCCCACAGTATTTTGGTTGCTGATTAACAATTTACTATTATTAACCTGTAATTAACATCAGAACGGATATGTTTTTGTATGCTGGCCATCTTGGAATGCTATCGCACATGCACAATGTCATAGGGAAATTTTTGGTAAAAGTGGAATTTCTTTCACTGGGGGACCCCCAGCTAAGTAACACACCCTGCTAGGTTAGGGTACATTAGGTTAGTATAGATCCTCTTATAATAGGTTTCCTTAGCCAATCCCTTCTTGAACATATGGCTACCTAATGACTTGCACATTTGCAGAACCCTTCCATAACAACAACATGGCAGTCTGGTCTTTCTCCCAACGATTTCCCAAACCCAAAACCCTGTGTTCCCAAAGTGTCCCCAACCATGTTGGACAGAGATATCAGGTTAATTGACCGACAATAATCAAACACCACCTCCCTCATCAGCAACACTAAAAGTATAGGAAAAGTCAATTTCCAAGGTAACAGTCCGTGCGGAGTTACCTTGTAATTTTACCAACCAATATCTCCTTATCTCGGTAATTTCTCAAATGCATTAGCCTATGTACTGCATTAGCGTATATAGCCTACACCTTTAATATATTGTTTAGCTAACAAATTACATTAATAAACAACATCTTCCTGTGGCCGCCTCCTTTACATTTACCATGGGAGCATTTCCCATGTACCATGATCCCAATGGATCTAAATTCTGAAATGTAGATATTACCTCCTTAGGACAAATTAGTTTAACTTGAATTGAACTGTAGGTTTTCAATAATAATTTATGGCAATTAACCAAACTTAAATTTATTCCACAAGTTTTAAACAAAATCGTATCCAGATTAATTCGACATTACGTTATGGCGAAACCCGGGGGTAGGGGGCTCACAGGGGCTGACAATGCGGACCTTTATTCTGAACTATTACCTCACTAGGATAGCATAAGTTAGCTAAAATCAAATTTCAAATGGTAAGATTTTGCTAACTTAACGGTAATTAGTCAAACTCAGACTTAACCCCACAAATTTTAATAAAGACAAAAGCAGATTAATTCGACATCAGCTTGGAAGAGCGAGACAGATCTCTCTCGGCTACGCTCTTCGCCGAAACAATAGACGACAACATCACCCTATTCTAAATAAGCACAGACAAATTACCAACCAAAAAGGACTAAAAAACACCCGTCATTATACTTACAATGCTGCTAAATATTCAAAGGAACTGAAAGATAAATAATAAAAAAAGAGACCGAGAAATTGGATTTCACTCGTAATCGGAATTCCCGTGACTGGCGTCGGTTTGTTTACAGATGTCAAAAGCAGCAGCAGCGAGTCGCCAAGAGTAATGTTTCTCTCTGGCGAGATCAAAGGCAACATGACCACAGGTACTAATAAATACAATTTCCTCTCGTACAAGTTTAAGTAATGCTTATTAAATTCACAAATTCAAATTTATTTAGCTTCCGGAGAGGCCACATTCATTCCACCACGGAATACAACTGATTGTATTCTGAGGATTTGAATAGATTTCATTGTCATGTTTCGTGGGTGTTTTTTCATAATGACCACAGGTATACTTTACCTGACAATAATAATAAAAAAAGTTTTGCAGCTGAAATGGAAATCGATTCATTAACAGCAATTGGATATCACGTTAAGTGACGCGTACTTATTTACAGTATTTTTCGATCAATTTTGCATGGCTTATCAGTAATGCTTCTATTAATTTACGTTTCCATTATCGCCATTTAATTAATTTGAAACAACGCCCCCTTGGTTGAGTAAACACACATTGCATATAGTCTCATCAGCGTTTTTCAGTAATTTGTTTATCTTTATTGCCATTTAATTAGGTCGTGTGAAAAAGAGTCCATTTTTATGTTATGATTCATGTTTCGAGTCCAAGACACCTGACAATGGCTACACACACACACACACACATACACTCAGTATTCAGGGATCGTAAATTTTGAGAATTTAGTTTCATTTACGCAAATCTAGCAGAAAAAAACCAGGAACTGTGGCACTTTCAGCCCTTAAGTCAGTGAAAATAGGGTTAATGTGGTTGGACAGCAAGATGGAAGAAAATTTGGGGACAGGTGACGAGAAAGGCTAAAAAGTGGGGGCAGAGGCGAAGTAAGAGGCTTGAATGGATGCTGCATAAGACTTCAGTAAGCCTATGGTGCACCAGCGGCTGCCGGCACTAATCCCGTATGGGAAGTACTTACTGACTGATTGATTTATCCCACTGGCATGACATTAATAATCATCATATTAACCTGTTAACCAGTCACAGCAACTACAATTACCACTATTGTACAATGGAAAGTCTGGTAACTGGTCTTCTGTTCATACTTACTATTATCATTACTGTATTATCAAGTAGTTCCTTTCTGTTGCTTGATATGGATGCAATGATCCAATTTTCTGAGAAAGAATGGACGCAACTATTGCTTGCTAATTCAGAAAAAATTTTGGGTGGGTCTTGAGCCCGATATGAACACATGCAAATACCTGGTCTGGGAGAGGGGCAGATAATTATAGCACTTTATAAAAGGATAAAAAAAATCATATTTAGAAAGTACGTATGACTGTATTTACATTCAAGTAACAAAACAATATCAGTCATAATAAACAAGGGAGGGGACAGAGACAGCAACAGATCACCTTGAAGCTGCCGCCAGAGATTACCAGAGAACCCTCTACACCCTCCTTTCACACACCTCAACCAACCTGTCTGTATTTTCCGTCACTTTAAAATACCTGTGTATGAGTAAGTATTCACCATCCAAGTTGAACTGCTTGTTGTACCTGACTGATATGCATCCTCACCGATACTGAATTTATTTCATATCTTAAGATCAGAAATTAATAAAAAAAATTAGGCTGGAGTGGAATTTTAAACCTAATAAATACCAAAATTACACTGGAATTTCATCTAATGTAAAAACCAAAACAGGATTCACATGGGAATTGTTTTTAGCACCAAGTTTAAATTTTATTTAAATTACAATTTGTAAAAATCTGATAAGGCAAAATGTTGAAAACTGTAACAAAATTTCCATCACTGATTTGTTTCCCAATCTTGAAATACACTAACAAATGTGGCAATCTAAAAATTACAGTAAAATAAAAAAAAAAAAAAATCTTGGGCATCCAAAAAAAGTGGATGCAATTCCAGACAACTGATCCAGGAAAAACTGCATAAGAATGCACTTCATTCAGATACACAACTACGTAAATGTACAGAAAGGAACAGTCTATTAATAATTACAACAGAACTATACAATTTCTGAAAGTTTCTCAAACTCTCGGTCATCATCTCGGCTGCTGTCATTCTGTTACTTGTGTCATGGGTGAATGACCAAGTTCTGAAAATGATTGTGAACTGAGTATTTATTATCTTTAGGAATTATTATAGGCACTTTTTTCTGCCTATGATAGAAAATAACTTTTTCATGGCAAATGATGTTTAAGCAAGATAAATAAAAAATAAAAACAGCAATGTAACTAAAAGGGGCTCTGTAATGTACCATCATTATTACAAAGTTGAATCTGTCTGTGTAATACATTTCAATCACTGCTGTCAATAAATATTCATGACACTATTCAAAGCTTATTCAATAAACAAAATTAAAATTTTCTACATTACCCAGCCAGTCAAATTTTGAAAAATAAATTAAAACCGCTAACATAAATTTATGGTCTTTTGAAACCAGAATGAACACAAATATATTGTATTGTAGTTTTAAACCTACAAATAAAAGTACAGTGAAATTATAATTTCTTTCATGGTTTAATTGACTGTAAACACAACCGGGCTCCTTTCCAATTTAAAAATACATTTATATCATCAGAAATGTCACTTCTGTTCTGAGAAAATTTACTATTTAAACTTAATACATTTATATCACCAGAAATGTCACATATGTTCTGAGAAAAATTACTTTTAAACTTATCAGATAAAAACCACCTTGCATCATTTTCTCCAAAACTAAAAAACAAAATGTTGCCCCATTATTTTTAACAAATTCTAGCTTATCTTTTCATCAAAAGCACAAGTCTTTCTGTAATTTATAATTTTACTTAAATTCAAATATTTGTATAAATTTACTAAAGTTTTTTAATGTGGCTTTCAAACAGATCGGTACAATATTACCAACCATTCAAGTAAAAAATGGATGTAAATTATGTAAGCATAACAATCTGCACTGTCAGTTTTTAATTATTAACACTACCCAAATTCTTTACTACACAAGAGAAAAATACCAATAACTCCAAGTTATACAAGTTAGCCATTTTTTCTTTTGCTTGACTATAAGAGCCTCATGCTAATGATACCTGACCTCTTGTATACCCATGACAGAAGCAACATAATACCAGGAAAGCAAAAACTTAAATCGTAAAATTCTATAGGAATAAAAACAATTCCTTTTTGCACAAACACTGATGATATCACTTCAGAACATCTGATGGTCTATGAAACAAGTTTCTAGTCGAGTCAAAGCACAGTCAGCACTTTTACTTTGAAGGTGAAAACAGTGACCGGATTTCTCCCAACTCTGTCGTCCTTTGAGCATTCCGAGTTGCATTTTCACGTAAGCACCTCAACCCCTACACGTGAATTCGCTTGTACGCATTCCGCCACTGGTATCGACACAATCCTGGGATCCGAGGCACACAATTTTATCACACAATCTTCTGCTTATCACAAATGGAATACGAAGGCCAATTGAGCACGTTCTGCTGCTGCTTTTGTTTGTTGAGGGATGGCAACTATCAAACTTCCTTATATCCCCACCACATAAAGTATATCAAAATAACTTCGCCAATTTCAAAATATAAAAAAATACTTCTGCACCAGTCTGAATTTCCAACAAATCTTGAGACATCTAACAATATCCTGTATATGTATAAAAACTATCACTTTTAATAAAATCATTTCCATGGAATAAAAGTGTATTTAAGCAACGTCATAGTACAGTCCTCTGAAATGAATACACACTAGATAAATCATTACACATTTGATCATTGCACTTTTTTTTTTAACCTCTTTTTCTCTTGGTGTGTGTGTGTGTGTGTGTGTGTATTCGAAAGAACTTGAAAGAGGAAATACCAACGGGATACATCAAGCCAAAAAGCCATGCAATGCACAGTTTTAGCAAGAAAATCTGTTATCAGTGACAATATACTGTTGGGCCTAAACACAAAATGCAGTCTGCCGATGGAAGTCACTTCCAAATCTAGCAAGATAAGATTCCCACACCTGACTTATCATTCACTGCAACTGCCAACCACCCAGCCTTTCCCTCTCCCCCTCTCATTTCCCTCCGTCAATGCAATGCGACATTCAACAAGTTATACTTTCAACTTGAGTGACTTTCTTCCTGGGATCAGAAGAACTTGAGGCACTTAGTATGTGTTTATAGATACTTCACTGGCATCTCTTGGTACTATGCATTGTATCATGTAATAAGATGTCCCTAGGGACACAGCCGACTTCAGAAGTGGAAAAACGCAAACACTTACGCAAAAGAAAATCTGGATGGGGAACTGCAGAAACACAAAACAGGAATGACTAGACCTTCCTTCAAGTCAGGGTTGCATGTAGCTTAAAGAAAATGAGTAAAAAAAATCATCATGAATAAACTAACTGTGTCTGGACAAGTTTCGTGACAGTTCTTACAAATGATGACAAGTGGGACAAGTGACGAAGCAGATGAGCAAATGACAGTACACAAGACCTTCAAACAGTAAAAGTAACAAATACACTTCCACCCATGACTTCAAGTCTAATGAGTGCAAAGAACTATACATTGAAAAAATAAAATCAGTAGGAAGACAATATACTTATGAGAAACTTTAGCAACAGATACTGTTGTATACTGTACAGGTTACGAAAGTATTTGATACTACATGACAACAATGCACCACCTCAAGTCCCTCTGTACACCCAGGACTGTAACTGCACAAACGATTTAAAAACAATAGGAAAAAAGTCCCAACATTTGTCAAAAAAATGTTACAATATATCCATGCCACATAGTAGCGATGTATTATGTCCATCCTAAGATAAGTGTTCTAGCTATACTGTCCATCTTGTCAGCTGAAGTAGCGGGAAAAGTCGACCAAGGCTCTTGAAATCTCCTTGGTGCGTTCCGCCTGCGTCACAGCCTTGTGGAATTCTACTAGCTGCGCTTGTGTCACTGCCTCCACACCACCAGAATTCTTAGTTGGCAGCACCTTTAGCTTGGCTTCCAACCAGTGACAAAACTTTGGACGGTCAAACTGCATAATCTGGGAAAAGATGAAAATATTCATCAGCATATATTCCTTTCTACCTCACTGTTAGATTCATATCAATGAACTACATTGCATTATTTCTCAGAAGAAGGCCCTCTCTCAAACTTCATTGAACAGGATGGCCATCTGGATGACATTTAGTTTGTATTGTAGTTTCTTAATCTCTCAAATAAGTAACCACATTACAACTAAATGGCATCCAGATGGCCATACTGTTCAATTACACTACTTCATAATGAATTTCGCATTCAGTTACTAAATATATCTGAGTACGAAAAAATGCCAAATCTTTTCATTTGTATTTTTCCTACGTATACAAACCATAGCCTTTCATAAATGGCATATATAAAGCTGAATATATAAAATTGTTCTTTATCCAAGTCTAACTTCAATGACAGAATTGAAACTTGTAATGAATTCTGCTATAAAATATCTTACCACGTTTGCAAATACTAAACATTCCTGCAATTTATTATAGTCTTTTCTTTTACATCATTCCCTTAAGCAACTCCACCACCCAAAAAATAAAGACCTTACCTGATAAAAAGTTTCGGCAACATCGTGGTGCATATATTGTGGAAGGATAAATACAGCTGCGGTAACAAGGTTGCCTACAAGGTTCTCTCCATGAGTGTCAAAAATGCTAACGACTAAAGTACGCCGTGTTTCGAAGTCTGGCTGGTCCTCGTGCTTCCGTCCCGCTTCGACCAGATCTTGGAAAAACTTGAGAACAGCAGCATTTGCATCCTGAGGAATAAATGGTCAAATAACAAAATTTCTCTGATACTATACAAACATCTTGTTCTCATTTTTGGCAAAGCCCTGAATGTATGTTTTTAAATGTCTTTTGAGGTAACTGCATTGATAGGGATTTTATCATTGACTCCTCGTTCTAGCAAAGTATCGAATCTGTCTCTCACCATTCAAGATGTATGATGAGGAAGACAGACTTGATACTTGGCTGAAGCGATTAGTCAATGATAAAATCACTATCGATGCACTTCAACTTGAAAAAATTGAAAAAATGCACATCGACTTTGCCAAAAAAGGGACGATATGAACTAGATGCGATATGACAAACTTTCTCCTTCAAATATGTACTGTTTCCCTTACAATTCATTAACCATTGCTTTGTGTTATGAAAATAAAAATTAGTTCAATAAAAAAAAAAAAAAAAAAAAAAAGTGTCCACCAGAATTTTAATTAAATGTTTCATTATAAATGCCAACTGTGGAGAACCTTTTAAGTGATTATTCTATTGGGGCTTTGCGGAAGATATTTCAAGAATACTGAATTCCATAGGAGTCCAGTATCCATTAGAATTTTAATTAAATGTTTTATTATACATGCCCACTGAGGGATATCTTGCAAGTAATTATTCCATTAGAACTTTGTGGAAGATATTTCAAGGAGAATATTCCACAGGAGTTACACCATTCTCACCTTATGATCAAGCATGCAAGCTTGCAAACCGCATTCAAGAATGGTGTTCAAGGCAATGCACTTGAGGAAGGGCACAGGAGCTCGCTGAAGGAACCTGAAAAAAGGTCCCCAACAAAAAATTATAATATAGATATAATATTAAATACAGGCAGTCCCTGGTTTACAACAGGTCCGGCTTACGACATTCTGAGGTTACGATGCTTTTCAAATATATTCATCAGAAATTATTTCCCGGTTTATGACGTGTGTTCCAGGGTTACGACACATCGTATGCCGATCCAACAGAAGAAATATGGCTCCAAAACAGCAGAATAATAAAAATTTGGAGGCTTTATTGATGAAAAACTCAATAAAAGTGCAGTTTACATCGTTTTCAACATACCCAAAGTAAGGTTTTCTTAGGATTTTTGAAGATTTTTCAGTTTAAAACGATTTTTGGTTTACGACGCGGCGTAAAAACGGAACCCGTCATAAACCGGGGACTGCCTGTAGTTGCAAATCTCAAAGGGCTGCCACAAAAAATATTACTCATTCCCACTGTCACTTTTATAAAGGAATACTCTAGAAATTGAAAGTCTTCAATGCACTACATAAATCTGAAATAGAACACTTACGAGGTCAAACAAAGTAAAGTGAAAACAAAAACTAATAAAAACAAGAAATCTTTTCCAGTAATTTTATAAAATTCAAATTTCATTTAAAAAATAAAAAATTTTGAGACATTAGGACAGGTTAATATATCACTCTCCGAGAGAATATTTCTATCTTCTATGTACATTTGTCCCAACAAATTTCAATAATTCTTGAATAAAGAGCTGGGCATGTCACGCCCAAAAAAAATGTTCTAAATCCTCACCTAGCACACAGTCTGAACCAGTCATCCACTGTGTCAGGATGATTACGAAAACCACTGGGCTGTGTAAGCAGCACAAAGGTAGGTTGAGTAAAAGCTTCCAGCATCGCTAGAAGCCCTGGTACACACCCGGCTTCACCAGCATATTCATCCACCAAAATGCTCCCTAAATACAGGAAGCAACTGTGCCCGTGGGCGCTGTATAATGTCACCATCTGCGAAAAAGGTAGGATTAATGACTCTCAGCAAATACGAGTTAAACTACCAACAGCAACACTAATGACGTGTCGAGCAATAATCCAGAACTTCAGGATGCATGAATGGGAAATTACCAATCCCAAAACTGATTTTTTCATTATAATCTATATTCAGTAACAAATAAAGCGGCTATTATACAACATGGTAATATATATCAATACCTGTTCAACAAGGGGAGACAACAGTGGCATCGAATGCTGGTGGACACAGCGAACAACAAACCGCAGACAACGGCACGTGTGTTCCATTACCCGTACATCTGTGCTATACCTCTGGAACGTTAGTGACAACGTCGGCCAAACCTGATGCGATTTAAAATAATGTAAACCACCAATACCAAGTACATATTGTACCTAAAAATGTTGGGAAAAATTATTTAACAAATCAGAATAAAGGCTCTTGTATAACTGTTGGAAATCTCATAACTTCCATTTTGTTTTGTAATGGTACAATTCAAATGCAAGTGGAAATATTTTTGGGATTTCTCTAGTGTCCAGTGGGCATAAAAAGTATCTACCATCGTCAACAATGACTTTACTTAAGATTTTGAATTGGTAAGGTTAGCTGAAAAATGAAGTCTGTCCAATCTCTCCTCCTTGTAAAATTCCCTGCTGAAATACCATCTGATCCAGGTCATCTTCTATGCTCTTTCTCCATGAATATCTAGACATTGTCAGTGGGATTCATACTGCTACTTTCATATCTGACATGTGGTCTTCTATCCTTCTCCTCATACTGGTGAGCTACCCCAATATTTCTATTTTCCCCAATCTAATGCATCAAGTATGGGATCTACTTTGACCAACCAAAGACTGCAAAGCCACAGTTTAATCTAGTACTGAAAAAATGTGCAAAACTCACCTCCATCACCACTTCCTGACAGGGATGCTGTTCTCCATTGTGAACAATTGGGTTTACGTTTCTAAATATTGCTGCCAGTCGATCTAACCATACTACTGGATCCGATTTGGTATTTTTCTCTATTGTGGCATTTTCCTGCAATTTAGAAAATTATGTTCACTAAACATGGAACAGGAGAGAAAATAAAACTTAAATGAAACTGGAGTATAAAATTTTGGCAACAGGCAAAGTGCTGGGACCTACATTTGCATATATACAGTGTATACATATATACACACATACACATGTACATACAGTCTCTCTCCCTCAAACAGACGATTAAAAAATTTAGTACAGTATTTGGAAACAAGTGCAATCTCTCTCTGAAATAGATGAAAAAGTGTTACATGGCAACACACACACTGTATTCAAGTGTGGCAATTGGAAGGGAACGTCATTT